>NW_020194006.1:117572-129057 GCF_002847045.1 Aspergillus candidus | reverse complement strand
TCATATTGGCCTGCGACGGGGTGAGTTTTTAGTTCCTTTTTTTTTTTTTTTTTCTTTTTTTCCCTCTCGTGACAATCGTCATCTCCCGAGCATTCTGGCCACCTGTTTGTTGGTGGAGTCAACTGCCATTGACTTATAGCCGAATGAACCCAGACTGATCATACCGTTGTCTATCTATGGAGTACTCCGTAGATAGTCTTCTGTCACCTGTCAATCAAGAATAGTAGAGACAAAACAGTACGGAGAAACAACAACCGTCCCCAGTCTCGGATCAAACGATGACAAGACGCCGCGCGTATCGACTTCAACCCGGGAATAGGATAACTCAACCCATCCAACCCTCCGATCTACATCTCCCACCTCGAACAATAGTTGAGGCATTAAGTTCTAGACACTACACCGGACACCAGGACACCTGGACAAGACACTAACCAACGGAAATAGAATTGTCTGTAAATTTACCCAGTTGTCGAAAACCCAAGTCAAATTTAAATAACAATAACAATAATCAGGATAGTTATAATAATGGAAAATCACTGCTGTCGCCCACGACGCCACCACCGACATTCGTGGTGCACTCTGATCCAACGGATTATCCCTGCTGTCTGCACGAATCCCTGTCTCTTCGTCTTCATCCTGGTTCGTTTTTCTTCTGCTGATGTTTTGGTGTGACATGGGTGGATTCGCTTGCTTGCATATATTTCTTTATTCGTTTAGTTATACTAGGGTGGTTATTACATTATAATTATGATCCTCGCTGTGACTTCCTGACGGCATACCCGATGGATCGACCGTTCATGATGGAAGAATAGCGAGGATTAGTAAAAATGAAGAAACCACGCAAAGCCCAAGTAAACCACAAATAACGGACCAATCTGTCTCACTGGGATCAAGATGTGTCTATCATCGGAATGGCAGGAAAGAATGTCAAGGGAGGAAAACTATAGAAAGGATGACTTGTCAGCGGCCTTAGGTATGTATGTATGGTGGTCCCGCCCTAACGCCCTCCAGATCGGCCCGAAGCCCTAAATCTGTACATACAATACGTATCTTATGAGACTCATGTCAATTGGTAGGAATATCTAAGACCAGTTGATTCAAGCCAGCCAACAGCCAATAATCTCCCTCCTCGTCACCGGAAGTTGAAACTCCACTTGGGCTGGGGGCTATCGTTGAGGGCGTTCTCTAGTTAGGCTGTTCCATTCGTTTTGGGGGGAGGTTGGGTGAAGGGTCGGAGTCAGATTGACAGTGTGATCTGCCAACCAGTCCGAAATATGAAGGGAGGTCAATCAAGGGTAGGTAGTGTGATGTGTATTTTCATTTATTAATTATTAATATTATTTAAAGGAAAAAGAAGATGGTTTTACTTCTCCCTTGTTCCGTCACCGCCAATTCTCCCCTTCCCATAGTAGATGGTATACCTGACGTTGGGTTGTTTCGGCGGTTCGTTGGCGAACGCTTCCCGCTCGCTCGTACATCTTCCATGATCCACTGCGCCGTTTTAGAGTGCGTGATCTTGCAGCTTGAACTCCATTGTTCTTCCTTATTTGATTAAATATTTAATTTATGTAGTAATCCATCCCTTCTTACTTTCCTTTCATTTTTTTCCCCAATATCTTAATTAATATCTCATCTATCTCCTTCCTTTTCTATCACCCCTTTAACAAACCATGACACGCCAAGAAACAAGAGGAATGTAGAATTCAAAACCCAACCATCAATTTCAAATCTCTTCCTTAGCGCAAGTTATTTTTCTTCCACCCGGCTAGGATGCGTATCCATATTTCGCACATACATACAGACAGACATACATTAATACGTACATGGGCTAAGGACGGACGGTACGGTACCTAAGCTAACGTTGCAGCTGCCCTGCCCTGTCCTCGGTACCCTTTCAGTACCTATAAATAAGCTACTTATGTGTGAGTGCGTACGTATGTATGTATGTATGTCTGTATGTATGTATGTATGCGAGGTTCATCGAAAGCTGCGTACCACTCGTGCACAACATTTCCTCCTTCAAGAGTGTTGAGGTGAGATAGGTTCCATGGCTCGGGAGTTGGTATGTGACAAATCCCGTGGTTAATGGAGAGAGGTATTGTTTGGTTGAATTGAACTGCTAGACTGTTAGTTAGTTGACGGGAAATAAATGAGCGTGTCTTTGGTTCGTGGTGTGGGACCCGTGCTCATCATCGTGGAGACGGATGGGCTAGCTGTTCGCATCGGTTTGGGTTGGTTTGGACTTGGACTTGGAATTGAAATTGGGATAACGCGCCTGCCAGCCGTTTTTGATTATTATTGATTCTTATGTTAGTAGAAATTGGAGATCTTTTTTTCTTGTCGAAAATAATTCTATACTATATTTACCATCAATGTGATGGAAGATAGAGGATTGATCATCCTTCGTTAAGATAATAGGATAATTGGAAGGAATAAATACAGGTCCGTGTAGCCTCACCGGGTGGACTCGCCAGCCTTGGCGTTCAACACCGGACTCGGTCTGGGGAGTAAAAGAATGAAAATTCAAAATAGGAATCAATTCGCTGTGTGAGAACTTAGAAGAGAAGGAAAATATTACCTTACTAGAATACACTATCGATCGTCCATCGATCCAGCATCATCCCAGCGCGCAGGACGATCAAATGACTTACAGCAATGCGATCGGTTCCCAACAGTTTAATATCTCTGGTTTACCCCTCTGTCTAGTGGAAGAATCATATTATGATCCTGGTCTTAGTTGGTAATCTGGTAATGAATTACCAATATGATATTAAGATATGTTGTCGGATGTCTCCTGATGTCTCCTAATCGGACTGGTCCTCTCTGTCTCTCTGAGTCTTTGTGTCTCTCCTTGACGCCCGGCTTTATTCATTGTAATGGTAGGTAGTTCATCCTGCAGAACTCGAAGTGTTTCTACCTTGTAGCTGTCTTCTGTCTATCTTCTGTCTGTTGTCAATCACCCGCTGTCACATCCCTCGAACCATCCGTCAACTAGGTAGGTACAATGTCTCTTCTGCCTTGTATTGCATATCTTTCAAATCTACTCCGTACTCTGTATTCTCTCTTTCCCATTCTATAATTGAATATGGAATAAACTTCCCACCCTCCTTCCTGTGATTTCCTGGTTTCCCCTCTCTCCATCCCCCCAACCGACCAATCCTGTTCCCCCAGCGCGTCGGTTGGATCGTCACGGCCCTAACCCAAACGGTGGCCCCTGCCCGCGTCTGGCCTAGAGACCAACCAAGCCTTAGCTCATCCGGGCGCGCTGGTCCTTGCTTCGTGGCGGTTCTGCTGCTGCTGCTGCTGCTGCTGCTGCTGCTGCTCCTGCTCCTCGCCCTCCTGCTGCTGCGACAATCTTGTGCTGTCGGAGCTTGTCAGTGGAAAGAGGTGGCAGTCTTCTGGACCCTGCCAGCAATTGTTGCAGCGGCCACCGCAAGACCAGCTCCTCCTCTAGCTCTCCGCTTTTGCGCAGGTTAGAAGCACGGTCGTTTTTTTAATTCTTATTATTATATTTATTTAATTCTATTGATTTTACCTTCATTCTCATTATTTGTTTGATTTGATTTATTTTATTTTCAGTGGGAAAAGAATAAAAAAAGAAAATTCACTCGTCTTGAGTTGCCGGATCCACAACTGGGACGGTTTGATTATTATTCTTCTTACACTTTCTTTTGGATTGTTATTTTTCTTATTTTGGATTTAATCTTTTTGATTTATTCGATTTTCGTCGGTTTTATTTCTTCCTCTGACACCTTTTAATTCTTTTTTTATTTTGATTTTTGATTTTTGATTTATTTCTTATTTTTTTTATTCTTCTTTGGGATTTTTATTTCGATTATATTTGTATTTGATTTTCATTTTATTCTCATTCTATTCAATTTATTTCCCCTCCATTTCCATTCCTGATTTCCCATGATTTGATTTGATTGATTCCTTCTAACGAGCCAGGACAGGTCCACGACTGAGTACTTAGTTATAGTGACAGTCCATCCGGTGGTGATCCACTGTTGAAAAGTCCACTCTTCTTCCCTTTCGACCTTTCCTTCACCTCCCCCAAGCTTCTCTCTTTCTTTTTCCCTTCCAGCGACCATTCGGAACCCATTGAAACGGGACCCAGAAAACGGACCCGGCCGGGCCAGTTCCAAGATTTCATAGATAAAGGACGACCCAAAAGGATAAAAAGAAAAAGAAAAACATTTCCCCAGCGAAAAACGAGCCGAACCACCGGACATCCCGCCGCCCATCAGCATCAGAAACATTACGGCGTCCAACCGCCCTTTTGCCTTGCAGCTTCTCTTACATTCCCACGCAGTAGGTTTCAAAAAGAAGGTGATCAAGAGTTCCAACCACACGTGCCGGTATGTGAATTTTTTTTATTTTTTTATTTTTCTCTCTCTTATGTTTTATTTCCTATCCTCTTGTTGGGTGGTTCTACCAGGAGAACCAACCGCCATCGGTCCCCCATTCGGTCATTTCTTTCCATGAGGTTGGATTGTATACCTCCACGTACCCAGACATTCCTGCTGTATCCCCTACCCACTTAGTATCCTCCCGACAGCCTTTCTTTCTGGAATTGCCCCTCGCGTCATGTTCCCTTCGATTGTTTTTCCCTGAAAGTTCCATCACCCGTCAACTGGATCAAGGGAGAGCGAGGGGTGGAGAGAGAGGTTGTCGAAGCCGACCAACCTCCCAATAAAATGCGGGAAAGCAGTTGAACTTTTTCGGCCGGACTCTCTCTATCTCTCTTTTCCTGTCGTTTTTTCTTCTGAGATGTGCTGTGCTGTTCCTATCATCATCCCTTGGTTGAGATCCTCGTTCCCAACCTTCCCCTCCTCGGCCGATCCGTCATCCGTTCATTCGCCTTCCATGGATCAGAGCTCCGTCTGACTACACTATACTCCCCACCTCATCCTATCTTTATTCTTGCCTACAACCAAGGAGGAATTGACCAGAATTAAAAAAAGGGCAAAAAGAAAGAAAGAAAAAAAAAAAAAAAAAACAAGAAAAGACACAAAAAGGAAAAGAAAACGCGTTTGGTATATATTCCATTTTCCATAGACGCATCATTTCTCTCTCTTTCGCTCTTTTCTTGTCTTTTCTCTTCTTACTCTTTTCCGATTCTTCTTTTCTCTTCTAGTTGTCCCTCCCTCTCTCTCTCCCTTTCTTATCTTTCCCCCTTCTTCCATCTCCCCCAATTCACTTGTCTCAAGAGAAACCCAACCTGCAAGTCGTTTAGGCTTAGTTTGGGGCCTGCGTTTGCTGTACGCCCCCCAGCCTCCACCGCTGGATGATCTGCTGCTGCTCCTGCTCCTGCTCCTGCACCAGCACTGCAACCATCTCTTCTCTCTCTTTCGCCCTCGGGTCTGTCTGAGTTCACCTACTTGGGATTTCTCTTCCATTTTCCCTCCCTTTTTTTTTCTCCCCCTTCCTGCCCTCCCCTTCGACCGTTCTATTTTTGCTTTGGGTCCCTGCTTGGGCTCTCCCTCTTCTCCCTTGTCTGCCCGCATTAGCCTCTCTATCCCTTCCGTTTGGCGCCTTCTTATACATACATCCACCGTTCCGTCTGCCTGTCCCCTCTACCTCGATCATCACTCTTCTTACTCTTTTTTCTCCCCTTTTATTTCGACATTTATTTTTTTTGTTTTTGTTCTGCATGACCTTTGATGACCTGGAACGTATCACTCACGCCCTGTTTTGCTTGCTTTTGCAGATTAGACGCCTCTTGCTCCGTCCAGTGACGCCACTTGCTTGGATTCTGCTCAACGACCTGACACGACCTGTTACGAATTGCGACGAGTCGGACCGCCTCTCCGTCACACTCTGCGCTGCCCTCTCGACAACCCTCTACCCCGATCCCATCTACAAAATTCTCAAAGCAGTCGACGTTTGATGCTGGACTATCACGTCGTCCCTGCTTCTTCCCCGCCCCACATTTTACGACCTGAAACGATCCCCATGATTTCGTGCTTTTGATTCGGTTGAGCGATTTTGTTGACTAGCCGCAAAGCGCCCGGTCCGCCTGGATTTCATGGTGTCTTTTGCCACGACCAAGATCTTCACTATCTGGATGTTAAAGTTTGGTGCATGCTCTCTGCATAGCGATTTGTCTTGATCCAGTTGCCTAGTCATCTTCGAGCGTTTTACGGTTACGAATCTCCACGAGCTTGCCACGATTGCACTTTTGCTTTGACTTTTCTCTGCCGTCTGATTACCATCGAATTTCCTATCTCTATTTACGAATCCGCTACAGTTCCTCCGAACATCACCTGAATTCCCTGCCATCCGTCTGGATCGCATGACCTAAAGGCCAACACATCCCGCCTTTACTCACCCAATTACTGGTACGTTGGACGCATTTCGAGTCCGACGTCCACCGCTCCCTCTTGCTACGATTCTTAGAGCTGTTCCCCGCCAACCGAAAAACTGGAGCTGCCGTCGATTTCGCAGGTCCACACCAGAGGTCCTGCTGATCTTCCTTGGTATAACCACCACGCCGCGGAGAGACCGCTGTTATCTGGTGATAAACTCCCCGCCCTGAGTTTACCGACAGCCTCGCAGCCGCCCGTCTCGGCCCAGTCCTACCGGACGAGCTGGGAAGACCCCGGTTCCAACAACGTGAGCGCACGCACAAGTCTGTCGGGATCCGCGCCTGTCGTCAACGAACCCCGAAGCCCGCCGCCGTGTGCCGACCTCTCGGCTGGTGGTCAGGGCCGACTCTCTTTGGATTCCTCCGCGCCGCAGGAGTACGCCATCTCGCAAACCCCCGTCGGTGACAGCTACTATCCGAACCCGACCCCGCTCGGCAGCATGAACCAAACGCAGCCCTACATGGATGTTCACTCGTCACATCTGTCGTCCGCCCAGGCGTACGGGTCGCAGGCCGCCACCGCCGGTGGCATGCCGCACTATCAGTACCACCAGCAACCGTCGGTGCTGCAGCCGGCCTCGACCACCTACGGCCCGGCCAGTTCATACACGCAGTATGCCTACCCGCATAGTGTGGCCTCGTCTCAACCGGGTCCCCCGAGCTCCATGAGCAGCCAGGTTCCCCCTCAATTACTCCCTCTTCCGGGTAGGTTGGATCAATTCCCAGGGCCAATGTTGCCACCAACAGGGACATTTTATTCTGATGATTACCATAGGAGTCGCAAGCCACGCGGTGGCACCGCCTGGTTACCCAAACCACTCGGGCCCTCCGATTCAAGGCTATGTCACCGACACCACAGGCCAGGGGGCTCCCCCGGGGGCCAAGCCGCGCGTCACGGCCACCCTGTGGGAAGATGAAGGCAGTCTTTGCTATCAGGTCGAGGCCAAGGGTGTCTGTGTTGCCCGACGTGAAGGTAGGCTGTCCACCGCTGGAGAATACCCCCCGTATGTCGTGGCCGGGGTATGAATGTGCTGACTGTTCCCCTCAGACAACCATATGATCAACGGCACCAAGCTGCTCAACGTCGCCGGCATGACGAGAGGCCGTCGGGATGGGATTCTGAAGAGCGAGAAGATCCGTCATGTCGTCAAGATCGGGCCGATGCACCTCAAGGGCGTGTGGATCCCGTTCGAACGGGCGTTAGAATTCGCCAACAAGGAGAAGATCACCGACCTGCTGTATCCGTTGTTCGTTCACAACATCGGCGGGCTTCTCTACCACCCGACGAACCAGACGCGTACGAACCTGGTGGTGCAAGAATCACAGCAGCGACGGTTGGAAGGGCCAGCCGCCCGGGCTGCCCAGGGCCCCCAGCCGCCGTTGCACCATCATCACTCGCTTCAAACCCCCGTTCCGTCTCACATGCCGCAGCCTCACGCCGTTTCTTCTCAGCACGGCGCTCGCCCATCGCTGGACCGTGGCCACACCGTCCTCACACCCCCCGCCAGTGCGTCGGGTGTCATCGGCCTTCCGAACCAAGGGAGCTCTTACGAATGGGGCAACCAGGGCATGAATTCCGGCGTCCCCCACTCTCAGCCGTTGTCTATCGACACGACGCTCAGCAATGGCCGGTCTATCTCCACGCCGGCGACCACCCCACCGGGCTCGACCCTGGGGGGCATGCCGTCGTTCCAGGGCCAGTCCGGGTATGACAGTGCCAAGTCGTACTACTCCGCGGCACCCCCATCCCACGCCCAGTATGCTCCGCACCAGCCCCTTGCCCAACCGGCGATGTCTCCCTACGGCCAGATGCCCAGCGGGTACCTCAAGAACGACATGGGCCCGCCGTCGGGCCGCGCCTCGGGCGGACAGCCGGAACCAGAGCCGGCTGATGTCAAGCCCGAGCGGTACTCGCAGACCAACGGGCACATCGGCGGGGAAGCGGTCCCGGAGCATGAGTCCGACTACGTTCAGCAGGACAATTCGGGCTACCACGCCAGCCGGGGGTCCTACACCTATACCACGAACCCATCCCTTGGCAGCCTGACGGGCGACCACCCGCAGATGACTCCGGAATTGACCGGGTCCCCATCGCAGCAGAACGGCTCGGGACGGATGACCCCTAGGACTAGCGGAGCTCCCCCGCAGTGGGCGTCGGGCTATAACACGCCTCCTCGGCCAGCAGCTGCCAGCAGCCTGTACAATATTGTTAGCGACACCCGGGGGACCTCGGCCAACGGAACGTCCCTCGACAACTACTCGGTTGCGTCCAACCCGGCACCAAGCTACTCCACGGGACTCAACACCTCCCTGGGTTCGAACAAGCGGATGCGGGAAGACGACGATGTCGACCGCATCCCGCGACCGGACAGCCGTGGCACCGAATACGACGGCAAGCGCCGGAAGACGATCACCGAGTCGCCGGTGGGTGGTCCAGTCGGTAGTGTTCCCCCAGGATTGCAACCGATGAAGGCGGGAGGTGTGATGTCTCGCCGGAGATAGTCAACCCAATATTATCAAGGTTGGGAGAGGAAAAGAGAATTAAAAAAAAAACATAATAAAAAAAAAGCGAAAAAAAGAAACAAAACAAATCACACAAAACAACAAAAATTTCTTTTCGTTTCGATAAAAGAGAGGTGAAAAACAGCCTCCCGGGAGGTAGAGCAGCTTGCATGGTCGATATGCAGCACGATTTTCTTTGGTTTTTCTTTTTGGATTTCTTTTCATATGTTCTTGCATTGTTTTCCCCATAGACGACGCATTCCCGCGGGTCTCGGCATGCAGAATAGGCAGGATGTTTACGACCGGTCTGCCGGTCCGCAACAGCATGCCATGCCGGTTGACTGCCTCGCGTTATGTGTGCCTTAATGCTGAACAGATGTTGGATCTGATCTAATATGGGCACCATTTATGCATGGGTATGACTCGAATATGACTGTTCGAGTCTATGATCATTTAATGTTGGAGCGTTTCATCTGGTCACCGGTCTCAACCCGGTCGGGCTTTCCTTTTGTTGGATTGATTGAAGGGATGGTCAGCGTTTGGTGCTATTGGGTTCTCATCTTGCGGGTCGTTGTTGGTTGATGCGTGTTTTGCGAGAGAAATGGATGGATGGATGGATGGATTGGATAGGACTTATATTTAACGACTATGATGTGACGAATTTCCTATGACGAGATTTATTATATCGTTGTGGCTTTTCTCATTTGATTTTTTTTTTACTTTTTTACTTTTGATTCACTTTTGGTGCTATTCATCTCATCTCTATCGTGCATCCCTGGTTCTAGCTGGGTACTGAGTGTGTATGTATGGATTGCATTAAAATTTATGGGATTTATGACAATTTGGCTTGAGAAGTATATCTGTATGTAGAAGCAGATCAGTGTGATAGACAAGGATCATGCATCCACGATATGGACTCATCTCACAGATATACAACATACATACATAATAACACCTTGTCAAATAGAACTGCATCAACAGGGCATGGAATGCACATACTGTGCCCAGTACCCACACATCTGTAAGTACTCTGCACAGGAGACCCTGGTGTATCCATCCCACCCCAGTCCACTCTATGTACGGGAGTATGTAGTTGTAGGCTCGATATTGAAGCTGCCTCAGGCAATAGATGACAAAACCTGGGACTAACCGAAACGGGAAAAACATCAACAAGTCGACATCATTTGCCTTCCTCGGTCAGTGAGTCTTATCAGTTCCATGGTTCGGTTCTCCTTGCTCTGACTAAATCAACCACGTTACTCACCAAAACTCAACCCCGGACGAAAAGGCAGCAGCAGCAGTAGCAGCAGCAGCAGCAGCAATAGCAACAACAACCACAACAACCTCCCAGAAAAACCAACCCAATCCAACCCGTCAAAGAAGCAAAACTCGAAAAAGAAACAAAAGATCTACAAGGAAAGATCTCGAAGAGACGGAAGATAGAGCAGAATGCCCCCGATAAGAAAACACCAACAACAGGTGGCATTCAACAACCACCGCGTCTTCGATCCCTGGAATTCATCCTCGACGGGCCATCAAAGGGGTGAGACTTCGACTGGGACGGCGTGGAGGAGGACGAGGGAGGAGAAGCTTGCTGTGCAGTTTTCTACTTCTTCCTCCTCCTCTTCTAATACGCTTTCATCTTATGTGCCTTCTTCTGTGGGGGGTGAGAAGAGGGAATGTAATGATGAGGGTGGGGAATGGGTGTGGATGAATGATCATCCTTCTTTGGGAAATGGAGGGGAAGGTATGGGAGATGGGAAAGAGAGAGGGCAGAGGGATATTAGGGATATGTTTTCTGTTGGGAAGGGATCTTCTTCTTCTTCTTCTTCTTCCTCCAGGTCTTTACTGAATGATGATGGCAAGAAGGAGTCTTGCTTATTACCTTCTAACATCATCACCACCACCACAACCACCACAACCAACGCTATCAACTCCAAATCAAAAGACCAACCTCAAATCCAAATCCACGACACCCCCCAAATACAACCAAGTATCAACAACCCTAAGGATACCCAGTCCAAAAACACCCCCCAAGAACCCAGCAAACCAGAAGAAAAAGAAACCAAAAAGATCTTCTCAAACCTAACAGTCCACCTCAACGCCCCCTCCTCCCCCCTCATCTCCGACCACGCCCTCCGCCATCTTCTCGTTGCGCACGGCGCGTCTCTCGCGCTGGGTGTTTCGAGGCGGGTGACGCATATCATTGTGGGCAGGCCTAATACTTCTTCTACTTCTTCTACTGGTGGAGGTGGAGGTACGGGTATAAGCGGTGCTGGTGGAGGCTTGTCTGCGACCAAGTTACAGAGGGAGATTGCGAAGGCTGGGTGTAGGGGGTTTAGGGTTGTTGGTGTTGAGTGGTTTGTTCCCTTTTTTTCTTTCTTTCCTTTTCCCCCTTTTTACCTCTTTTGAGAACTCTCTCTCTCTCTTGAGAAAGAGAGAGAGAGAGAGAGAGAAGTGAAAGAAACTAGACTAATGATGAATGATGCATAGGGTCCTGGAAAGTATCAAAGCGGGAAAACGCTTATCTGAGGCGCGGTTTGCGTTGAAAATTGCTGGGAGGGGGCAGAGGAGTGTGTTGGCTTTTGTTTGAATTTTTTTTTTTTTTTTTTTTTT
>NW_020194006.1:0-117562 GCF_002847045.1 Aspergillus candidus | reverse complement strand
TTGTCTTTTCTTCTATTCTTCTTTGATTTGCTTGGTTTTATGTGGGCGGTGTTGTTGTTCGGTATATGGTGTTGGTTGTGATACCCCTTGTTATATGCTATCTTCTTACTCAGTTTACATTCATTTTTCATCCTGCCACGAGGCAAAATTACTTACTCGAATTTATACTGTCTAATATATACATTATCATAACTCATATCACATCGCACATCATCAGTTATCCGACCCCACTACTTCCCATCCTCATACCGTCTCCACCCCCTCCCATCCTCCTCCTCCCGACGATAAAACCCCCCAGGCGGATACGGATCATGGTCCGGCCCATCATAAGGCGCCTCATCCGGCAACGGCGGCAGGGGATTCACCCGTAGTCGCTGCGGTCTATCAATAGATGTCGTCGGTCTGTGTCGATACTCCGGTGACCAGTCGTCGCTCTCGCTGGAGTCTATTCGGTCGAGTTTCTCGATATATGTCTCTTCGCGCGAGTCACGCGAGTCACCACGTACTAAACCCAGGCGCTCTTCTTCTGAGTCTTTGGGCTCCTGGTGATGGCGGCGGAGGAAGCCGCGCGGGGAGGAGGATTTGGGGGATAGGGCGTCTTGGGGATCGGTGCTGCTGTTGCTGCTGCCGCCTTTGAGGCGGTGGGGCATGTTGAATGAGAATTGGCGTTTTGTGTGTGGGGATGGGTCTGGCTCGCTTGTTGTTGTTGTTGTGGTGGTGGTGGAGGCGCCGCGGTAGCTGGTGTCGACTATTGGTTTCTCGTTCTCCTTCTCCTCTTGGATGGGCTGCCACGGGTGGTGGACGATGCTGGAGGTGCGCGTGCGCGCGCGGATTTCCTCGAGGAAGGAGTTTCCGCTGTGTGTGGTGCTCGGGCGATCGTCTTCGTCTGGGAATCGCGACATGCCTAGTGGTGGAAGTGGGCTCTTGAGAGACGGTGTGCGCGTGCTCGTCGTTCGGAAGGTGGCAGATCGAGCCATGGTCGGGCCGTCGCCGAGGACGGTCTTGCGCCGGCGCAGGCCGTCCCACTCTATTACCTCGTTCTCGGCGGGTTGCTTTTGGTCTTCGCACCGGTCGCGGAAGTATCGTCTTGCTTCTTCGGCTTCCATCGTGCGTCTCTGCGTCGAGAACCGTCGGACGATGGCCGCTGCGCCGCGGATGGAGTCCGCTTTGGGCTCTGATTCGGGCTCCTCTTGTGTGACGACTTCGCGGATCTGGTTGAGGTCGCCTTTGAAGACTGCTGCGTCGGGGACGTCTTTGGCGGACTTGGACACTTGGAGGAGGACTACGCCGGCGCAGATCTGCAGGAACCCTAAGACGACCGTCGCGATCTCCATGCCGGATCCCTTGAAGCCTTGGAAGAGGATGGCGGATGTCGCGATCGTGGCGCTCGTGAAGAAGACGTAGTAGGTGGGGGTGACCAGGGCGGCGTTGAAGATGTTCAGGGCTTTCTGCTGGGGTCAGAACACGGTTGGTTAGAAGGGAAGAAGGAAAGGATGAGGACGTACGTTGAGGTAGATAATCTCCGTCAACAACGTAGCGATGACGAACACCAGCAGCACGTAGAGAAACCACTCCTTGAACTGCGACTCGCCGTTGATCTGCGCCAGGATGGCGGCTCCCAAACCCTGCGTCGCGACGACGCTCAACCCGCCGACGAGACTGCAGATGCTGATGTAGACGAACATGCTCTTCTTGCCGTATCGCGGCCCCACCCACAGCGCCGTGAACGTCGACCCGACCACGATGATCCCCGCGTAGGTCAGAAACCCCGGGGCGATAACAAAGTGCTTCATATCCTGGATATTACCGACAGACGACTGCTCAGGGGCATTCAGCGCGATGACAACCGACCCAAGAATGCACGTGAAGCATCCAACTTTACCCACGAAACTCAGCCGCTCCTTCAGAAAGATAGCAGACAAGATAGTCGTAACGACGACAGACAGCGCGCCCAGCGGCGTCACAAGGATCGCATCGACAAAAGCGTAAGCGACAAAGTTACAAATCTCCCCGACGATCATGAGCGTCATGCCCAGCCACCACCAGAAGTTCTTGAGATACCCGTACCCCTCGCCCGCTTCCTCGTTGTATTTGACGTTGGCCTTGAGCAGGCCGATTTTCTTGATCACGAACGAGACGCCGATGAAGAGACCGGATGCGACGGCGAGGCTGATGCCGATGGCTTTGTAGGAGGCGGGGCGGCCGCTCTCTTCGCCGGAGCGGGCCTCGAGGGCCGCGTGGGCCATCGAACTGGGGAAATTCATCGGTGTCGCATGAACTGCCAGAGCGTGTGTATGTCGTAGGAGAGTGTGATTATAAAGTTCGAGACAGACAGCGAGACATGAGACAGGCGATCGAGGAAAGCACGGCGGAAGAGGGGATGCAGGATAAACGCCGCGTGGTTTCAGGAATGTCGGAGATCTTTTTAAGCTCGGCGGCTCGACACGTGGGGGAGAAAAAGGGGGAATGACAGTTTCTAGATGTCCACTACTTAATACACATAGATTGACCGGTTAATTTACGAAGGAGAACATTCTGTTCAAATAAATGAACTCATATTATTGATAGAGAAAGCGGAAAACAAGCCAAGGCCAAGAAATGCAGAAGGCTGGAAGATTGTCAGACCCACCGCCGATCCCACGCATCGAGATCCTCTAGACCGTATCGTAATTTTTCGAAGGCTGATCAGTGGTGAGATTTCTCCTCCATCTGGTCAACTAATTCATCTGAATATTATATTGCCACAATCCTGTCATTTCCTTTGTGTTGAATCCTGAACCGGTGGGTATCTCTGTCCATTCTCCCACGTCCTGACAATCAGAACCATGGAACTCACAACGCAATAAAGGAGATAAAAATAAAAATAGAAGTAGAACAAAAGACAGAAGGGATTAGAAAGGGAAGCATGAAGAGAAAAAGAAACATGTCCACATTGCTCATTATACAAGTCTCAAAATACATACAGGCATTCCACAAACCCCCCGCGCTATGAAAGACAAAGTAGAAAATGGTCATGTTCCGTCATGAGTCAATCCATCGTGGCATGCTTGATAGAAAGAAAAGAAAGAAATTAAATGAATAACAATAATTATCGCACGTGGTAACTGGGCTTGCGCTGTCGGTTCACCACCGGCGGTGGTTCATCCACCGGGTACGGCGGCCGAATCTTTCCAGTCGACCCACGTCCGGGGCTCTTCCGCACCTCGAGCGGCATGGGCATCGGAATCCCGCCCAGTTCACTGGGCTGGCTGGCGTCGGGATACGGAATCGGCGTCTTGGGCGGCACCGGGGGTGGCATCCCCCCATATTCTGAACTCACCCGCGGCGACGGATACGGCTGCTGTCGCGACCCCGGTCGGCTGGCATCGCTGGGGGCCAGGCTCCCCCCATCGCTCCCTGACCTGCGGCTATGGGAGATTCCGACCGTATCCTGCGGGGTGGGATGGACCGGCAGATAGTCCTCTCCTGGCGGCGGCGGCGGCGGTCCCGAAGGCGCCATTGGTACAAAGTCGCCGGGCAACTCGGCCGGCAGTTCCACGGCGTCGGGATAGGAGGTCTGGGGCGGCGAGACGGAGACGGCCGGGCGCGAGAAGAGTCCCATCTCCTCCTGGGGCGTGGCCAGGTACTCGTTCTCGGGCTCGGCGGCCATGCTGTCCCGGGCGGCCAGGCGACGGTGCATGCGCTCAATTTTGGCAAACTTGACGCCCGCGTCCAGGATTTGCCGCTTGACATCCGGTTTGGTCAGATACCGTCGCGTGTTGGTGCTGATGTCGACCAGTCGGTTCCACTCGTTCATGCCGAATTCGCCCACGCCCACTTCCACGTTCAGCCGGTAGTAGTTGTCCTTGCTCACGTTGCGCTTCGCGAGATGGTCGCGCAGCATTTCCATGTGGATATCCTCGCACCCCTCGATCTTGTTGATCAACCGTCGACGGGCCTCGGCAAAGGTGCCCAGGGCGTCGCCGAAGAAATCCTCCCACCACTCGTGTTGTCGGTTGTTGGTGCCCGACGGACGACGACCCGTACCGATACTGACGAAGACGCCAATCTCGCGACCCGGCCACTCGTTCACGGCCGCCTCGTCCAGGACCTGCGGGGAGGGGTTGTAGGTGCCGACGCCCTCATCGATGAAGACGTGCTGGCCGATCTGGATCGGTTTGAAAGCGAGTCCGGTGGCTGCGGTGGCGCGACCGGCCTGCCAGACCGTGCAGTTGAACTCGGGCGGGGGTTCTCTCCGGGAGTCGTATGACCGCAGGAGGACGGTGGAGTTGCTTCGCGTGGTGCCTTTGTACAACGCTGTGACCGCACTATACCGACGGTTTAATGGTTAGTGGGCAGTGTGACAATTGAGGGTTAGAAAGAAGTTTCTAGACTCACGTCTTGGTTCGAGATTCTCGGTGGTCGTACAGCAAGGCATCGGGATTACCCCAGCGGAGACCGTTGATGAAAGTAGAACCCCGGTGACTGGTCGGAGTGGACGGATGGGAGTTGCTGGAGGTGCTGAAACTGGCGCGACTCACCGATCGTTGGAGGACGGAGTTGGGGCTGTAGGGGGCACTGGCCATGGAGTGGCGGTTCGACGCGGGACTGGTCTGGTCGTTCCCCTCGGCCTCGAAGACGGTGTGTTCACGGACGCACTCGCGAATGGCCTCTTCCAACCGGGATGCTTTGAACAAAGTCGAGCGATAGGGGATTCCCGCGATGGTCTTGTCCGTCTCGAAGACTCGGCGGGTCATGCGCACGTAAACCTCCTTGCATGTTTCGAGGTCCAGGCGTAACCGGCCCAGCATGAGGGCGATCAGGCCGCCAGTGCCGGTGCCGACGATCAGGTCAAAGTAGTCGCATGGTTTGGGGATTTCTTCGCGACGGGGCGCTTTACCCTCACATTCGACGTAGACGCGGTACATGAGTTCTTGTAAGATGATGAGCATGGAGTAACCTCGAACGCCACCACCGTCTAAAAAGGTAAAAAAAAAATCGACTTGTCAGCTTTTTAATCTCACGTGGGGGGGAGCCCGGGGGAGGGGGGGAAGGGCGCAAGTATGCCTATCTAGAAAACCTACCTAGCGACAGGATCCGCAAAGGCGGACCCTTGGTGGTGTCCTTGCGGCGCAAGTTCACCGAGTCCATGGTGTTTTGATCGCCTCGAGGGCGGGCAGCTGCCTAATAGAGGGAGATGTAGATAGGTCGGGGCCTGATCGGGGCGGTAATAGCGGGGTTCAGGGTATTGACAGAGGGGGGGGGGGGGGGGGGGGGGGGGGGGGGGGGGGGGGGGGGGGGGGGGGGGAGGGAGGATGTCAGAGAAGTCGTGAGAGACAGGAGAAAGAATGGAAGGAATGGAAGAATGAAAGACAAAGGGTTCTTTCTCTTTTTTTTCCCTTTTAGTCCGGGCGACAAGGATGATGACGAAAGGGTCAGGAAGATCGAGGAAAAGAAGGAATGAAGAAGAAGTCAAAGAGTCGCAGGTGAACTAGCCGAACGGATGACTACAACCCTTGGGTACTTAGTGAAGCCGGGTAGGGCGGACAAATCCGAGTCTAAGATTCTTTCTTTTGATTTGATTTCACTCTTCTTCTTGAATAATTGGAAGTATCTGAGGATCTGATTTGATGAAAGCAAAGATAATTCCATCAACCTTGGGTTTCCTGCTGAAAGGTGGGTCTGACTGTGGCGGTGGGAGTTCTTACTGTGTCTCCTCGTTGGGCTGCGTCATTGAGGCGGTGCTACCTCTGCCCGGTCGGTGGTTGGTTGATTCTCTCGGAATACGAATTACGACGATGCACATCAGTCAGGACAAGAGTCATGTTGGAGGATTGACATTCCCAACAGTCTTAGAGTCTGAAGAGGCTGGAGAGGTGAACCGGTGGGTGGTTTTTATGGTCAACTGTGGATCCCACGTTGACATCCACGGGTCTGTCCAGGAACAATCATGGGGACAGAAATAGAACGGCCATGCCCTTGGTTCAAGCAAACAGAGCCATGTGCCACTACATATATACAATCTTTTGAGATCGCAGTGGTTCAAGAATCGAGGACATCATCATGATCAGCTCGCACTACGTTCCACGGTCGATCGAAATTTTCTATCTCATCTCGCGAAGACGAAGACGAAGGCTCAGATTCAGACTCAGATTCAGATCGGTCGGCTGTGCCTCTTCTCCGGATCGAAAGGAAATACGGGATATCCGTAGTATCGGAGGAACCAGCCTAATATGACAATCGATCAAACAGTCTGTTAGGCTGGTGGGCTGGAAGCCCTACGGATAGAGCACAATGGAGCTAATGGAGCACAGTGAAGACCCGGAGACATAATTTGCATCGATCTTATCCAGGAGATACATCCAGTGATACAAAACTTGTTTATCTCATTCCCCGTCCTCCCTGAAAGTGGGTCCCACGGAAGGCTCTGTCTTGCTCGTTCTTCGAGGGATGGCAAAAAAGCAAGGTGCCTAATGCTAGGGATCCCTCGGGCAGAAATCGTCACGAGCCCCTTGGTCGGGACGTGCCCTCAGTCCTCTCCGAAGTCCTTTTCTACGGAGTACCCCATATCAACCACCGGAATGTGTCTAGAAAACATTCCTGACCACGAGGCTGTCACCGGAAAGGAAAGTATTCCACCAGAATGGCGATCAAGAGGACGTTGAAAGTCTAGACTGTCAGATGGACCCCAGTCGGACGCAAAGCAGCAGCTGGATTCACCGACCCGCGAGATACAGGAGAGAAAAACCAAGACCGACCACCTCGTTAGTGCGGAGGACTATACCTGACTGAGTATAGTAATCTTATTATTGTCTCACTTGTCCTGGTCCTGGTTCTTGTGCTTTGTGCCTTGCAGTCGCACGGCACGACTGATGAGTTTTTCTGCAACTCGCCAGTCGCAATTTGAGTTGTTGGATAAACACGTCAAATGGGATATACATTGATTTTCGGAGAAAACGTAGAAATTTACTTTCGTGTACTCTGTATAATGCAGTCGAATCTCCTAGATCATGCACACGTAGGGTAGGGGATTCCAACCTGCAGGACAATTCATTATGCAGAGGGAAAAGGGGGGTGCGTGGGGAATATAAACGAGTGCGTGTGTTTAGTTCTACCCACAGTAAATGGGCCCCAGATGGATAATGGAACGGTAAATCCACAGTAATCTGGTATCACCACGAAATGACGATCATCGCGACGGCCGAACCAGCAGTTGCAGGAAGTCCGTGTTTCTCAATGATTGGAGTGGAAATCCAGCTAATCAAACTAATAATTCTCGAGACTAACGACGGGCTAATCAAAATCAAAACTAAAAAACAAAAACTCAGAGTTAACTAAAGGATGGGGGACTCTCAGAGAAGTTTAGCCCAGGTACCCCGTCCGACCCTATATCCTCTCTTCTCTCCCCTCCTTTTCTTTCCCTTCTTCTTCTTCTCTTTTCTTCTTCATCACCGTCGTTTTTACCTTCTGTCAATCAATTCCACTCCCCGGTCCTTGTGCCGAGTACATTCTTTCTTTACCACTCGTGGTTGATTCCAGTCGTTCTTTCTCACCAACTTACACTTCCACTTACGCTTCACGTCCGATTTCTCGCCTTCTACTCTATAATAATTCACTTATCACGAATATATTATACCTTCAACATGCGTCTCTCTTTCGCCGCTGTCTTTGCCGCCGTCGTGGCCGGTGTCGTCGCCACTGAGCCCGCCGAGGATGTTTCCACCGTCATGGTCACCGAAACCACCACCTACTGCCCGTCCAGCTCCGCTGCCGCCGTCACCAGCACGCCTGCTGTATGTATATCATACCCTACACTTGGTATCCAGTATACTAACAAGATAGTCCGAGGAAATCACCACGAGCAACGGCCTCCCCTACACCGTCACCCGCCCCATGATCACCTCCACCATCACCCACTGCAACAAGTGGTATGTGTCCCCCCCATCCAAACACACCCCTCCACATCAAATCATCAAACTAACATGATACAGCTCCAGCACCGCCATCCCCAGCCCCAGCAAGACCCCCATCAAGTACCCCATCCTCCCCCCCTCCTCGACTCCCCTGTCGTCCACCCCCGGCGTCAACCCCACCGGCTCCGCCACCACCCCCGCCGCTCCCATCTTCACCGGTGGTGCCTCGCGCGCCGCCGCGGGCGCCGGCGCCGGTCTGGCCACCGTCTTCGGTCTCGTCGCTTATCTGCTCTAAGCCTCCGCTCCTTTAGTGGATGTGGGCGTGTGAATTGCAGTATATGACCTCGTTCCGTTGATTGATTTTGATTGCCTTGGCTTGACTTGATTCTTGTGTTGTTGTTTCGCTGCGAGTATGGGTCTCGATTTTTTTATTTATTTGTTGGATTATTTAATGGGTTGCTGTTGTTGCTGTTGCTATTTGTTGCTTGGGTGATGATGATTGATCATCTGCTTGACGCTTTCTCTGACTGTCCCTTTTCCTATGACCTTGCTCATTACGGGATGGAAAAGAAAGAAAAGAGAGGAGAAAAAGAAAAGAGAAATCACTTATCCTATACGCGACTCCGATACCACTACTACCTACCTACTTACTACTTACTACTTACTACTTTCCTACTTACATATATATTACTTTTACGATCTTCGACATATCCCTCTTGTTCTACTTATTTATCTATATATCGAGCTATTTATATATCACTACTACTACTACTACTACTACTACTACTACTACTACTATCTTATCGCATTTGACTCGATCACTTCTTCGCCGAGGGTTTTTGACTTCCAATTTTTGTATGTTGGTTGAACTTGGGTCGCATTTGCAACTGCTTCAAAACGTTCAGACTTAATTATCCATGCATACATGATAGCTACATTGATTTCTTATTATGTAGCTTTCGCTTGATTTCTTAATTTACTTAGTGTTTCTTATGCAATGCTGAGTTGACTTTATCGATACTCAAATTAGTTCTTACTTTAGATATCCACCACACCCATACATCTCTCTACTCCCCTATCCCACACATCTCCTCCAGCCCACCCAGTATAGCATGGTCATCTAAAGCTTCGCCAAACCGGCACTCTTCTTCTCAAAAAACTCCCTCACCAACCCCCTCGCAACCTCCACCACCTCCCCATCCTCAACAGTAGGAGGCACCCCCACGGGCGCATCATACTTCCCCTGCACGCCATTCTCCACCAACTCGCGCAGCACCCGGCGAAGGGTCTTCCCGCTGCGCGTCTTGGGGATCATGCCCCGTCCTTGGATGATGCCTCCCAAGGAGGCGATCGCCCCGATCTGCTCGCGCACGAGCCCGTTCACTTCGCGGAAGAATTCTGCGGACGGTGTTGCCGGGAGGGGGCCCGTGCCGCTTCGGGGCTGGATGAATGCGAAGGGGAGGTGGCCTTTGAGCGGGTCGGGGATGCCGACTACGCTGGCTTCGCCGATGGAGGGGTGTGAGAGGATGGCTTGTTCGATTGCTCCTTTTTGTGATATATTAGTAGGGTTTGGTTGATAGGAAAGATGGGGAAAGGTAGGTATGGTGAGACAAATATGAATGGGAGGGAGAAAAGAAGAGAAGCATACCCGTGCTGAACCGATGCGCAGCTACATTGATTATATCGTCAGACCGCGCCATGATATGAATATACCCTTCGTCGTCAATCATCCCCGCATCGCCCGTGTCAACCCATCGTCCATCAAACCGCTTGAGATAACTCCGGTAGAACCGCTCGTCGTCATTGAACAGCCCTGTAAACGCGGACGGTGCCAGCGGCACCGCCATGACTATGTTGCCCATCGTTCCCCGCGGAAGCTCCTCCCCTTCGTCGCTCACAATCCGGACGTCGAACCCGGGCATAGGCAGACCCGCCGAGCCCGGTCGGATTGCCAGTGGTTTGACCGGATTGGCGTCGACAGCTTGTTGCTGCGCGACGCCCAGAGCGCTTCTCAGCGCTAGCCCCGAAATCGGAGACCCTGACTCGGACGACCACCAGTTGTCGATGACTAGGGCCCCCGGGGCCGCGTACTGGGTCAGAAGATCCTGGTAGAGCCGCACGATACTGGGCTCGCTGCGCTCGCCTGCGAGGAAGAGTGCCCTCAGGTGTCGGAGACCTCCGCGACGCGCGACCGCCTCGAAGAAGCGATTCTCGGGGTCCTCTTTCCGGATGGCCCGCATGGCAGTCGGGGCGGTGAACAGCGCGTTGGCTTTGTGCTCCTCGACGATGCGCCAGAATGTGCCCGGGTCAGGAGTGCCCACGGGCTTCCCTTCGAAGAGGACCGTCGTGGCTCCGACGAGGAGAGGCGCATAGAGGATATACGAGTGCCCGACGACCCACCCGATATCTGACGCGCAGAACATGACATCGCCCGGCCCTTTGATGTCAAACAGATACTGGATGGAAAGGTGCAGACCGACGGCATGGCCGCCGGCTTCGCGGACCACACCCTTGGGCAGCCCCGTGGTCCCGCTCGTGTAGATCACGTACAGCGCATCGGTACTCTTCACGGGGACCGGCCCTGCCCTGATACCGCGCATGCGAGCGCTCTTCATCAACCGCTGCCAGTTCCGTTGGCCCCCTCGCTTGTCGGGCCGATTCCAGCGGTGTTCGTCCCTCTGCCAGATGAGGATCTTCTCCGGCTTGAAACTACTTGCCTCCACAGCACCCTCCACCAACGGGCGATAAGGGATGGGGCCCTTGGATCCCTCAATCCCGCAGGAAGCCGTCAAGATAGCGCGGGGCTTGGCCGCCTCGATGCGCTGCGCCAACGATTTCGGCGCGAAGCCGCCAAAGACGGCCGCGTGGATGGCGCCCAGTCGAGTGATGGCCAAGGCAGCGATGAGAGTAGCCGGGATCATGGGCACTAGTCAGCCAGTCAGTCTTCCATCTCCAAATCGACAGCATGTATCGTGGGGGGCCCAACTGTAAATGATCACCACATCCCCTCTCCTCACCCCTTCCTCCCTCAAAACGCCCGCCAAAACCTCCACCTCATCCAGCAACTGTCGATAAGTATACCTCTCCTTCGACCCCGTCACCGGCGAATCCCAAACAATAGCAATATTCTCTCCGCGTCCGTCCCGCACGTGGCGGTCCACGCAGTTGTACGTCGTCGAGATCTCCCCATCCGGGAACCACGCCCAATGGTCGTGCCGGACTCCACTGGGGAGGGTCTTGGAATGGCGACCGATGGCACATGACGGCTTTTGGTGCCAATCGAGCTGGTCGGCGTGGTGAGACCAGAAGCGCTCGGGATCCTGCAGGGAGGAGTGGTGGACTGCGTGTTGGGGGTGGGGGGGCATCATGTGGTGAGTAGTCCGGTCAGTCCACTGGACTAGTGAAGGTGGTATGTATGTATGTGCGTATGTATGACGAGGGGAAGGTAACTAATTTGGTTTCGTCCGGTCAAAGAATGGTCAAGGGATGAACCCGACGAGGGAATCGAGGGGGCTTTCAGAAGAGAAACCAAGACGAGGGGGGTATGAGACATGCGGGGAAGGGATCCACCCGTCGTTCTTTTCTTCCTTTCCTCCGTGTCCAGTCACTGCTGTCCTCCCTTTCAACTTAGTGACCCTGTTGTGGAATTCCCTTTGTCATCATTCCTGGGCATTTGTTTGTTGGACAGATCAGCTTCAGTAGTGGAACGCGGGGGACAAACCGAGGTAAGGGGGCAGAGAAAGAACCGGAAGCTTTCCCCGCACGTCGATCGAAGCTTGGACCACTGACCCTGTTTCTACCCAGTTCCTTGCTACATGATACAGGTCTTCTCGATTTGTTCAAGGTTCACTCTTGCATTGTTTTTTATATATATATACATATATATATTTTGTTTGTTTTTGACGAACTAGTAGGGAATTACTTATGCAGGTCTTGCATGCTTTGATCGTGGATTCGGACACGCGTGACTGATTCTCCCACAGATACATTCGGTCAAGGAAGTGAAAGACGGACTGGCGGGATCTTGTCAATCACCGTTAAGACTGGTTGGGGTTCAAATATCTGTTGTATTCTATGGCTTTTGGTTGAAAAGAAGGAATATAAATGTAAGATACATATAGAAATGTAAAAAAAAATCCTAACTGAACAGCCGACCTCTTTTATTGTTCTTTTGGTTTACTTGCAAATGCATCCGAAAATCAACAACTCAAAGCTCAGCCGTAGGGTATCATATCGCAATGCCTGCTAAACTGTCGACTGTCGTTCGCTGGTCCCCGAGGCCGAAAGCCAGACCGTCGTTCCATCAACTCACTTTTTTTTTTTTTTTTGTTCGGCTTTTCTGGTACCTCGTTCTGTCCGTTGGCTGTTCTTTTCTGCCATCTCATTTCCCTTCTCTCTTCTTCAGTGATCCCGTCCAAATGTTCGTGTGACCACCATCGAGCATGGTGGTCATCGAGAGTTTCTCTGATAGAGTCGTGACGGGTGTGGAAAATGGGTTGAACCAGGGAGTCAGGCAAAAAGCAACCAAACAAGGCAAAAAAAGAATCAGAGGAGCCAACACGATTGCAATCCCCGCGAGACGTTCTATAGCCTCCAATAGCTCTAGGGTCTCCAGCCCTCGAAACAAGAAGAGCCCAAGACAAAAAGAGAAAAAAATAAAAAGATAAGAAAAAGAATAAAACAAGACTATAAAAAAAGGAATATAACACCCAATAGACTTGAAAATAAAAAAAGGGGAATGGAAAATGATAGATCGCCTCCCACAGGTCATTCATGGTATAAATCATACATCGACCTCGTTCAAATAACCACCATTGCATCCAGCAGGTAGTAGGATGGGACGGGCGACACGTCAAGAAAAAGTAGGGGAATAATAATAATAATAATAATCCAAAGTAAGAACCTGGCGTCTGTAAAAGGAAATAGTGTTGCGCAACCGGGTACCGAGCCAGAGGAGCACCAGGGTGGCCTGCGATCAATATGGACAATGAATTTATTCGCGCGAAGCAAGCTCGCAGGAGGGCTCAGGGAAGGGATGTTGAAAAGAGAACGAGTGAGGAATGAGACCGATCACAAGGGCAATATGGCCCCTGTCCCCAGGATGACGGGCCAGAGACGTGCAGGAGAGGTCTGATGGGATGACTCGGCCGTCGCATTAAGCCAGGGAAAATCGGAGAAGAGCCCCCACCTCAGAGGATGTTGCAGAACCTGCGTTTTCCGGGACGATCGGGTCGGAATGATTTGGGGTATTCGGCGCCGCTATCTCCACGCATCGGGCCCATTCCGGTCTGCCGTCGGTCCTGGGACTTTGACCCTTGCTGCTGTTGACGTTGTTGCCGCAGCATCCGGACCACATCGTAGAAGGCCTTTTCGACATTGACGCAGTTCTTGGCGGAAGCTTCGACGAAGTCGCAGCCCAGGTCTTTCGCCAGGGCCTGCCCCTCCTGCGCGGAGACGGCACGCTCGACAGCCTTGTCGCTTTTGTTGCCGACCAACATCACGGGGACCGGCAACGCTGGGCCCGACGGCGCGTGGATGGGGGAGCCCAGATAGCTGGCCCCAGACGGCGATCCGGAGTTGGCGGATTCCTTGACCATCTTGATCTGGTTGTAGAATTTTTGTATCCGAGAAAAGGACGCCCGCGAAGTGATGCTGTAGACAAGGACGAAGCCTTCGCCGTCGCGGATCCACTGGTCCCTCAATGCGGTGTATTCCTCCTGTCCGGCAGTATCCAGGACTTCCAACATGCAAGACTGACCATCGATCACCACTTGCTTCCGGTACGAATCCTCAATGGTCGGGTCGTATGTTTCAACGAAGTGATTCAAGCAAAGCTAATCGGAGATCCAATGTTAGTACCGCATGATCGCTGCCAATTGGAGGGGGAAAACTTGAGAGCTAACCTGAATTGTAAGTGCGGTCTTGCCGACACCTCCATCCCCAAGTACCACCAACTTATACAACGTCATTTTTCCGGCCATTATGAAGTAGAATGAGTTCCTGTCGGGAACCAAGTGAGGGGAAGAAAAGAGGTAAAAAAAAGGAAAGGAAAAGAAAAGAGAAAAAAAAAGAAGAAAAAAAAAAAAAAAGAGTACGAGGGAAAAAAGGAGGAGGTCGCGAGAGTTTCGACGTGTGCTAGATGTGTGTCCAAGTGGCGCCAGTCGTTGTGGATGAGAAGGGGGGGAGTAGAAAAAAACGGAGGAAGAAGTTCGAGGATGAGAATATGATGGGAAAGGGTGAAGAAAAGAGCAGACGACAAAGTATGGAATGCTCCACGGTTGAGCACGGACGCGGGAACGGAGTGGTGCGAAACAACTGGGGAGTCCAAAGAACGGCTATTTTGGTAGTGCGCCATTAGCCACCGGAATAATCATCGTTGCTTTTAGGCCGTGGTCCAAAGCCCTCCGAAAACAGTCCCCATCTCGCCAAGAGAACACTGGTACGTACCTTTCGATTTTGACAGACTTTGTCGAGTCAGTAATAATGGTAATGGTATCAACAGGGCACGTTTGCCTCGGTGGAGGATAATCAAGAGAGAGAGAGAAACAATTCTGTTAAACTCTCGGACTCGAACCGGATGGGCGGCCAACACTTGCAGAACAAATGGGTCAATCCGGCAGAGTTCAATAATAGATGGGCTCACCCGTGGTTCCGTGCAACAACAGGAGAGGGGAAAATCAGATAAAACTGGGTGTCTGGCGTGTGCTTTGCCCAAAACTTCGGTTCAGGATTCACAGGTTTGCCTCAAACAGTTTGCGCCACGTGAGGGGGTAATATAAGCCGGAGAAAGGATCGCCAGTCGAGACAGTGTCACAGTAGTCACGATGCAGACGAGGCTTGTATGTTTGTATCCAAGAGTGGACAAGAAGTGGACAAGAAGATATAGTATCTATGCCGCAGGTCCCGGACGGTAGGAAGTATAGGAGTATAGAAATATGGAAGTGGGAGGAGTATGGGAGTGAACTTTGCGTGTTCACAGTCCGTATGGGATGGTCGTATGAATAGTTTATATGGATAGTTGTATGGATGGATGTATGGTATTCACCGTACGGACGGGTAACGATGGGAAGACCCAGAAAAAAAAAATCAAAGTCTCTAATCTTTGGGACGTTTGACAAGCGAAGAGGGGGAGGGGAAGAGACTACCGAACCACGAAGAGGAAAAAAAGGCTTGGCTAGGGAAGACAAGGAGGGGCTGAACCAGAGAAAAGATCGAGGAGATGAAACAGCCCGAGCAAAGCAAATTAAACCCAGGGAGGAGCAAACGGATTTAGAAGGATGGAGTCTCAGTGCACGTACAAGGAGGAAGACGGGGTTAGATAGAAAGATAGAGGAATGGAGTGCAAGGGTAGGGGTATAATAAACGCGAGGGAAGGGGAATTAATGGAATTAAATTATAAAGAAGGAAGAAAAAAGAAAATATGGTGTCAAGAATACTGAAAAAAAAAATAAAATAAAATAAAACCATTATAAAATAATTATAGAAATTTTTATATTTCAAGATACTAGAAATTATAGGGAATTATAGGAATGATCAGGAAATGGGGCAGCGGAGTCGATGATTCAACCTTTGTTGAACTCGGTTTAGTTTAGGAGAGAATCCAATCCGTATGGAGGATGGAAGTCTCCATTGCTGTCCTCGGTTTTCCGTTGGTTGGCTGCAAAAGGAATCAATCACTTTTTTTTTTCGAGGACGACAGGTGGTACAACTAGTATAGTGTGATCACTGGGCAGCAGCCAGGTTGGTGGAAGAGTCGAAAGAACAAACCACATCAATAGTAGTGATAGCTGGTGGTAGCTAGGGGGTAGCTACCGACCAACTAGTTGGGATCCACCAAGAGCTTGAGGTTGGAAATCAGAAATGACATGGAAATAGACGTTAGACCAATCAATAAACACAATAGAATAACAAGAATAAAGTGAATAGTTGATAGACAAATAAATAAATAAACGAACGATGATATCAAAAGCAAGAAGAATGAATGTGGAAACAGAGAGAAAGGAGGGGACGTCGAGAGAGACGATGGAGTCGGAGAGTGTTGGAATTGGCAGGGGAAACGAGGGAGGGTCTTCCGGGGGCTGGACTTTGACTTGCTGGACCCGCTTCAATGAGCCTGGACGGGATGTTTGTGCGTTCGGTCTTTCTTCCCAGTTGCCCCTTTTCTTTGGTTCCATTTGGTCATATTAATAACCCTCGGATTTTGACTCCTATGGTTGGTTGCTAGACACTGACAACTCGATTTTATGGAAGCTTTGGGAAACAAGGGAATGCATGATCAGGATGAACATGGAATAATGAATTTTGCTCATCCTAATGGCCACTCGCAATACGACATGATTGATGTCACCCGATGTCAATTGTCAACTGGCTTTCTCAAGTATTCCCCTTTCATAGTGGTCCACCCGGAAGGCCGGAGTTACGGAATTACCAGAAGTATACCTAGTATCTATTCTCTCAGAGTCGATTCCATGGTGGATTGGCTGGCTTTGTGCCAGGTCATCATAGCAGTATAAGCAATCAGTCCAGTCAAGAATAGCTACTAGGTAGCTAAGGTAGCTCCCCTCCCGTGCCACTCGATCCTGATGATCAGGGATCATGCTCCAACAGAGTGCTCTGTGCTCTTTACCACGAGAAAAATAAATAAAACACCATAGGGAGGGACGGTGATGATTTTCGAAGCATTAGGCACGGCTATACGGAGTAGCCCTTCGGAGTAACTATTGACTAGTAGATATGACAGATTTACTCGCACCCCTGCGGAGTAGCACGTTATGTTCATCCACGGGTCTAGAGTACAACGGTCCTTGGTTCGAGGCGAAGCGAGTCGTGCTCATTCGGTAGCGAACAGAAACTCCAGAAGCTCGGCTCCTCCTCTACACAGTAGTCGGCACCGTACATCTTACCATGTACAGAGTACGTACATACGTACACAAAGTATGATTCCTGGGCCACATTGAAGGATGTCTCTAGAATTTGACATATACCCCACTCAAAACTGAACACCGAATCATTACATCATCCTCAGGCTTCAGCCCTCAATGAGCTCCACTGTTTTGTCTGTCCAAAACTTCTAGTCTTCTACCCACTGGCGAGGAGTCGGGACTGGCGACTCCAAACGGGGAACGACATTGAACTTCCGCGACGTTTGGGGGCCATGCTAAAATGAGTCTTCCTGATCTTCGGGATACTTGACGCCGCCGGTGTGGTTAGTTCGATAATCTGATCCTGATCAACTCCATGTATCCCTTGGGGTCGGAGTCTGTGCTAGTTTGAGACATTGATGATGTAATACCATGTGGCAGTAGACCCTTGCTTCCTTGCGTGTTGATCGATTGTGATGGGTGTAGCAAGCACGGTATGCGTGGAGCCAAGGCTCTCTGCTCGGATCTTCTACTTTGGTGCCATCACTATCCCATCTTGGATCCTGAGAGAAAACCAATGTCACATGTCAAACGTTCTGTACCTAGTTCCCTACCTACGGTACTAACCTTTATGACAGCTTACGATCATCACCAATCGCCCGGATGGTGGGGAGGTCTTTTCGGCCCCTTTCTACATACTCCAACGGAGACTAGGGAAGTAGGCAGGTACTTTTTCCCTCCCTTCCCCTTCGTCCCTTCGTCTTCTCCCCTCGTCTCGTTTCCCTTCTCCCCATCACCAAAGAAGAAAGATCTGTAACAACCTAGAGAGAATCTGACAGGGGAGACTATTTCCCCGACCCTTGTCTTTGTCTAATCAATTCCTAATCAAGAACTGTCTGTCCCCTGGCGTGCGGACCGAGCCCTCCCCCAAGTCTCGATGCATGCGGCCGTCTGGTCGGGACAGATGCCGGGCCGGTCCATGGCGGGTACGGAGGTTCCACGGGAGCTAACGAGGATATACCAGTACTGCCTGCCAGTACCCAGAGGAGGTACTATATAAGAGCATCGTTGATTTAGGCCCTTCGGTCCGATTTCGGCTCATTGAGTTACTGGCAGTTTCTACTCCGTGCCTAGCGATCTATTAGGTATGGATATGCCCTATCCCTACAGCATATTCTCGGAGTGACTACCCTAGTATGCCATGATCTTCCAATTGCTAATGGAAATGGGACAACCATTGGGTCAGCTATGAGTATTCCTCATCATGTCTTCGACCTTTTAATCCCTGTCGCCCTATCCATTGGTGCTGTGTGTGGTCGCAGGGGGGTCCATCCTCCGCCCAAGTACAGCTTACATACCCTCTAGCCCTCTAGTCAATTACTACCTATGTATCTTTCTGTCCCCACTTTTCATATTGTCATGGTTATTATTTTATGCCTTTAATCCCACGTGTCGGACGGTCCGAAGCCTAGGCTAAGTCGGCTACCGGACCGACTAATAACGCACGGTGACTGAAATTTTCATCTATTTATTTACTCTTTAAGTAATATTTTCTCCTACTTCTTTCTCGTTTCTATTGATATCATTCATCAAATCAGCAGGAAGGTGGCTCACTAGCTCGCTCTAGTGACCCGAATACCACACTGTGGATTTTATATTAACATTGTCCCATCACAATCAAACCGAGTCTCATGCAACCTTCCGGAGGAGTCGACGGAATTAGATACCATGCCGCTCGATGTTTTCTTCTTCTTCCTTTAGAAGCCTTGTTAGGCTGTTTCAACTCTTCACCTAGTACCTTCCCTTCTCTTGTTTTTTTTTCTTTCATTTCTCCCTTCCTCTTCATTCCTTTTACTTTGTAACCCCTTTTCTATCTACGGCTCGTATACATGATACCAGCAGGTACAGTAGAGTTTGTAGGATAGAGTAACGTAGCAAGCATATACGACACCAACACCCACCCGCATTGCATATCTCGCCCGCTTGTGCATAATCCCGGCACATCTCCCATCTTGCATGACATAGCATAGCATGCATGGCATGCCACGCCCGAGGCTTAATGTCTCAAGCGTAGTACGCACTTACCGAAGACCAAAAAAGAATGAAAGAAAAAAAAATTCGAATAGCGAGAAAAATAACCCTGTTATGAATATGACAAGCAGACAGGGGAAATGTCCTCCGCGGATCCACCCACTAACTGACTATCGGTACGCCCTTCAACTTCAGGTCTAGGACTAGTTAGGGGGGTTCTACTCCGTTCCCCGTCGGGAAATTGCGGATCACCTACTAACTTTGCCCCTTCTTAGTTTTTTTCGGGTTGGAGGATTGTAGAGGAGTTACTCTACTTTACTTAGCTACTTCCGTGAGGAAGGATCGTAAGGTAGGTAAGGGAGACAGACTGGGTTTGCTTAGACTAGTGCGCTGTTGAAGCTCTCTTGCAAACTAGATTGGATGTAGGGCTTGGAGTGAGTGACCATGCTGGGACTTACTTAATATACCCTATTTTGATCTTCCTCTGTCCTTCTAGTAAGAGACCCCGACCCCTTAGTAGTTTGACTTATGTGGATCTGCATAGAAACCCAACCTCGTACCTGGAGAGGAAAGAAACAAGTGCAAGCATTCAACAGCATGCTGAGGTGAGGCGGCCTGTTGTATAATTTTGTCTCAGATGCTGAACATCATCATGAGTACCATGCTGCAACATATGTAATTATGAATTGCATCAATGATTGATTCCTGCGTATTCTCCCGGGCGATCTTGCGGCGTTTATTTTTGCAAGATATCAAAGATACACACAGACTCTGATGCAACACACTCTTGACAAGGCGATGAACCAAAACACTGCGGTTTGTAAGCAAAATACAATACTGAGGCTAAGTACCATAGACTTTACCTTCTTCTCCCGTTTCCCCCGGCAAGGTACACAAGCAAGCCAATTTCCAGCGCTTCTGCACCTTTTCGGCCCTGTGGGGGGACGATATAGATCCCAGAGCCTGCGGGGAGCAACGGTGCAGTGGGGCTTGAGTATTTCTGGACATATGTACTCAAAAGATGCTGACAATCCTTTAGAGGTAAGGCTTCGTGAAATTAAAATAGTCCATATTGAATCCGGGGTGCTCGATCTTTCATGATCAGATTATATCTTACAATTTTCTCTTTTATCCGCTTCTGTTCGCTCGTGTCAGGATCAAGGTCGGACACAGTACTCCGTACCAAGGAGCCTATTCCATATAAACTAGGTAAGTATTCAACTATCCCATTGACGTCGGCAGCTGGCAAACCGCCCGTTTGATGCTGTTGGATTCACAACAATACACGACAAGATTGATGTCTTCCGCAATGTAGTATGAAAACCCAAGCTCCATACAATAGAACAGCGGCCTTCCTCTTTGTAAATAAGAGACGCAATTCTGATCTTTCGGTGCTGCTGAAGCCGGATGTCGATAGAGTATACATAGGCAGCAGGTCTGCTTCACACTTCGCTTCCCACGGCCGGTTTTCGGAGGCCGTGGACATCTTACTGAAGGCGGGTGCGTCCACCTACAGTAAAGATGATCACGGTTCTACGCCGAGGGACTACGAACGATTTAGTGAGGACTATGAGGTATTGTACTTCGACGATGTATACAATTGTGTTTCAATACAACTGTGCCAGACATCGCATATAAGTCCGTTTCAATGTTCTTCCAAATGCCTCTCTGGCCAACACTTCAAGGATATGATCACATAAAGTAAAGAAGTGGCCATGTTGCCCGGGACAAAAGCCTTGCAAGGAGTCTCATGTGTTGCTCTGTAGTCAAGCCATCTGCTATGGATCTTCAGCACTTGGGTTTTGGTTCCCACATCAAACGGCATGTCGATGTCACTGTTTTAGCTGCGCACATAGAGGATTCTGACTGCCCTGGTGCACTCCATTAGCGCAAAACAAAATAAGCTTCCAGGCCTCGCTGTATGTTTCTCGCAAATAGTCTCAATGGGGCCTCGCAGACGTCCGCATTCCGAAATCTATCTGCTAATTGATCAAGCTTTTCGTTTCGAGCATATGCCAGAGAGTGTCTGGTAAACAGACTGGCTCTCTTCGGAGGCTTTGTTTGATGATTTCTACGCTCTGTAGGGTATCAGTTTTCAATGAGCACTTCCAATTCAGACCTACCTGGAGACCAAGTTTCTCACTGTAGTAGAACTCTCTACCATCGACCTCTTTTTAGAAGACTTTTCCAGATCAACGATCTTGTAGGATCTCTAAGCAGATACTTTGCGAGCCTAACGCCGGGTACGCGAGGGAAGTGTCGGAGAAAATTCACGTAAATGGGAAGCAGGACGGTCTTTTCTGTTCCACTTTAAGACTCCCAGACCCGTCTCACGAGATCTGACTCTTCCAAATCATCCGTTCATCGCTGTCTATCGCGATTTACTCTGTCTTTGGAGAAGTTATAGCCCAATTTGAATGGTATTGAGTCCAAAGTAGTCGATGGATGTAGTAAAGGTTTCAAGAATTGCATCTTTCCTGCCTTGAATAAGAACAAGGACAACCAATTATTGACCACCTGCATAACTGTATAAACCATCAAATTTTATCACCCAAGTGGATTTTTGGTAGCACGTAGAAATTAGACTACACTACGTTGAAATGTGCATCTGGTAGTGAGCAAAAGAGAAGAATAGATACATGGGAAGACCAGCGGCGCGCATGAAACAACCGGACTGTCTCTTCCTGTGATCCCATCCAATATGCGATCTCATCCGCAGAAAGACAATTACAACGGGGTTCTCAAGAATCTGCATATCACCTCATGTGACGGAGGGGTTAACATATTGTCAACTCAGGTACCTGGGCGGGTGGATAAAGTGGATGGGAGCTATATGGTCCAATCACTTAGTAGATGAAGTCTGATTCTCTGTATAACAAGTGAAAGTGGCCTAAAATTTAGTAGAACAGCCAAGCAACATATACAGTAATGTGTGTGCAAATCACCGAGTTTTTGGGTCGTATGTAGACTCTTATGACGTCGAATAGACCTGACTCGAGGTGTTGAGATGGAATGGAAACGAATGACATCATGCAGCGAGGCATATGATTGGTTTTCCCCTGTCTATCCTGACATAATCAACTACCAGGTACACGTGATGTTCCTGAATCCCCTGATCTATCAATTCTTGTTAAATCTTCCGGTCTTGATAGTATAAAAATTAAATTATAGCCTCGACTGCCTTGATATATAGTATCTATTCTTCTTCTTAATCCTACCCACATTGCCCACCGCACGTCCAGGTGCATTTGCAATAAGCTGAGAGACATGGACTTGTTCATTAGCCAACCGATCTCATTTCCGCCCGTTTTACGATTTACGAAAGCGCGAAAATGATGACGTCATTCATCCCATGCCTTGATGGGTTCCATGATTCACTTGGCATCTGCAGGTAAAGCTGCAGCCTAGAAAGATACCGTGCGCTATGTCGCATTCCTTTTAAGTCGCCCAATTTCTTTCTCCTCTGGCACAACCAAGTTGCTGGATTTTCGGTTACCACCATATCAGCAGGCAAGTATCTACACAGCATGGATCAGACCTACAAACCCACGCCATCGGCGCCCATCATACGCCTGATGGTCCTCGAGACCGACAAGCCTCACCCAGACACATACTCGGAGCGCGGCTCCTTTGGCCGCATTATCCACTCGCACTTTGCCAAAGCTGGACGCGCCCATCGTCCGCCTCTGGGCGTGGAGACGGACCAAGTTTTCGTCGTGTCCGAACAAGGCGGCCGCGTCCCAACCGTGCAGGAATTCGACGGCTTTGACGGCCTGCTCATCACGGGCAGCATGTACGATGCGCACGGGAACAACCAATGGATCCTGGACCTGCTGGAGCTCCTCAGGGCTCTCTGGATCAAACGCCCGGAGTTCCACTTCGTGGGCGTCTGCTTCGGCCACCAGCTCCTCGCCCGCCTCCTCGGCGGCTCCGTTGGGCCCACTCCCTCGCAAGACTGGGAACTGGGTCACTGCCGCATCATGCTCACGCCCGTCGGCCGCCGTCTCTTCGGCACGCGCGAGGACCACGTCCACTTGCACCAGATGCACCAGGACCAGGTTCTCACGCTGCCCACTTCTGCGTCTGCAGGGCACGAGCTGCTCACCGCGGACACCGAGGTACTGTGCTGGGGGCGCAGCGAGCATACGCCTGTTCAGGGGTTGTACATCCCGGACCGGCTGTTTACGACTCAAGCGCATTTGGCGTTTGACGAGGACATGGTGAAACGACAGATCCAGATGAGGGTGGATCGCGGCGGGATTAAGGATCTTGAGCATGCGGGTCAGGCGGCCGAGACGGCACATCTGGAGCATGATGGCGTTGAAGTTGCCAAAGCGATACTGCGGTTGTTTATGGACGACAAGGATGAACCATCTTAGGTTTAAGGGGATGGGTTGGCAGTGTCTATGGCTGTATATATGAACAAGAAAGCGGAAATTGTGAGGCACAGGTAACAGCATGGAACTTATGAGTATCATGCACCATGGTCCCATGGAAGCAAGTAAATGCAAAAGAGAATAATTTCTATAAAAAAAAAGTCTATGCTTTGTCTCTGATTGAGTTTGATTTCTTCAGCAGGGGCTCATCCGAGTGTTGCGAGGATATGCGGAAAGTTCTTAACATCTTTGTGCGCCGTGGTGAGATCAGCCTTCAGTAAAAAGTTACGGCGACTAAGTGGTCATATCTGCAGTAGTGCTGGTCGACAATTGCCTCCAGGAGCGGTCGGAAGCTTTCAGTGGCTGAATAGTTGCTAGACGAAGAGGCAGATGCTGACATCTTGATCCTTGTAAGTTAAAATACTAAGGTTGCTGGTCAGTTGTGTACCTTACCAAGGTACTGTTCAATAATTTGGTGCAGTAGCTGGGATAAATCAAGGTGGTAGATTGAGATGAGGAAGATGAGATTGAGATTGACAGTGTGGTTCAGAATGAAGAAGTAAGAAGTAGCTAGTTGGTTGAAATTAGGGAAGGGGGAAGCGAGAGGTAGTGGGCTTGAATCAAGAGAGTAAGAGGAGTTGGAAAGGCAACAAGGCGGGCTGGTAATGCCGTGATCCCATCACAGTCACAATGACACATTTGTGACGTGAATGATAAGGGAATAGTGACAGAAGTCAGAGTGGCTAAGGTATTTTGTACGCAGTTCTGTCAATCTCTCTCTTTCTCTTTTAGGGAAGAAGAAGTACATGAAAATAATCCAGTGATAGGAGCGTTAAACATCGCCATGTGAAGATGATATGAGTCTATCAAGTATAATAACAATCAACCTCCCCATGTTCGCAGTCACCAATCACCAATTTATACTTCACCCGTCACAGAAATTCCCAACCGCTTTGCAACTTCCACGAACCCAGCAGATTCTTCATCTATCCACAAATCCACATACCCCTCCCGCCGAGCCTGCTCCGGATCCAGATTCTCCTCCTGAGGTCGCTCCACATAAATTGTCTGGAACCCCAAGGCCTTTGCGGCCTTCAAATCACTCAGATGCGCAGCCACCATCGCACACTGGTTGGGCTGCATTCCAAACCGGCCCGCCGCTCCCAGATACACTTTAGGCGAGGGCTTGTACGCCCCGAAGTGCTCCGCGCTGGCGATATCGGTGAATGGCAGAGAGGCGTGTTTCACCAGATCCTCCAGCAGTGACACATTGCCGTTGGACAGCGTGCAGGTCTTGAACTTGCTGCTGAGCATAGCCAGACCCTGCACGGTGTCCGCCCACGGATCTAGCCGGTGCCAGCTGAGCGCTAACTCCCGCTTTTCGCCGTCTGTGAAGACTCCGTCCAGCTTGCGGCGTTGGAGGATGTCGCACAGGGACTCGTAGTGGTGCTGGTCGACGAGCATGAAACCTGACGACGGGTCGAAGTTGTGCGTGAAGTGGTTGTAGGACTCGCGCCATTCTTCGGCGATGGCTAACCAGTCTTGATAGGTCAGTGCTGATGCCCGCTCGTGCTCGTCTGGTGAAAGTGACTCGCGGGACTCATTCAGCGCTTTTGTGGCTGCTCCTTGGAGACTTCGCGTGACGGCGTCTCTCCAGGATAGGGTTGTCCCGAATACGTCGAAGAGGAGCACTTGGAGGGGCGGATTGTTCGACATGGTAGGTTCTAATCCTCGTGGCTAATGGACAGTTCCTGCATAGCTATCGTTATTATAATGACTTCATGTTGGTCCAGGAAGGGCAGTACTCACTCAACTCAGGGTTAGATCTGAGGAAATTTAGTGAGCGTACAGCTAGAAACCAAAAATGTCACGAAATGTTGAATCCGACACGGTTTATCTGATCATGTACCAGAAGATCGACGACAGTCCTCTCATTAAGCATCTGTCTCCAACATCACTGGAATATATACCCCTCATCAGCCGCTAATTATTAGTCAGAGAGGGGTTCCAAAGCTCGTGATCGTGATAGATTCGAACGAAAGGGAAGTGATAAGCAGGAACACCTACTGTTTCAACTTCGTCCAGACTGAGTGACTCATATCAATCAAGTTGGTCTGGACCGGGAAATCCCGAATCTCACCCGGTCAGCGATCTTGTCTTCAAGCTAGACTCTGTATATCGGCTAAGCCTTGTCATAGCATCAGATGGGTAAACTATAAGGGAACTCTCCTTTGTGTACCCTCACCGTGCGGCTGTCTTCGTCGTTGTTCATGATCTCATTTCCCTTGCTCTGCGTGTCGACGTGAGTAAGGGATTTTGCTTGATATTGGACAAGCAATTTATCTTGTGGCATATCGGTTCGTGATTCATACATCATGTTCAATGGCCAAACACCAAACCACTGGTTCCATGCGTGCTATCGACCACTATAATATTTCAATTACTAGCTAAGTCAAGTTTCAAAGAATCCTATAATTGTATCCTCAACCTGTACTGAAGAAGCGCAGGTGGCGATTTGTTTATTATTGCACATGAATCTAATTGTAGCTAGACTTGATTTTCTGCAATGATCATGCAGAGAAACAGCCACCCGCCGTAAGCCTCTCAATATGAACTTTATCCTGCAGTGCAACTAACATAGGTATACTCCACAGCATTTTGTTTTTGGAACATGCATTGGGGTGCAAGCTATAGATGGCGGAGCAGAAGCTAGTCCCTACTGATGCAGAATTGGACTTCTGACGCCGCAAGCCCGGCAGATGCTTCGGGTGACTCCTGCACAGATGTGCCCATTGAGGATATCTGCAACCCAAAAGATGGTTGAACTCTGGTGGCTACTAATCTTCGGATGTGCATAGTTGAGCATACTCTCTATTCTGGGGAAACCAGATCCCCGTGAGTGTAAAGATTGAAGGACGCATTCCGGATCTGAATTCTAATTATACACGTATAGTTACCAGGACATCGTCGGCAGTCCACTCGCAATACCTTCCGCTCATATCCTGCTCTGGGTAGAGTAGTGTGGGTGACATATGGGATTATAATCCCACCGGGGAGGTTGGAAATGTGGATACATCGATGCCCCCATCAAATTGGATGAGTTGTTGGTCGTTTTATCTCTTGATATGCTTTTCTCTTGTGGAAGACGACATAATCATTTGAGATCTGAGTAGACATGATACTTAACTATAAAGCACTTTGTCGATTCGACGCAGAGATACATAAAGCAGAAGACAAGCTGGAAGTTGTCGAAGGCGTGCTCATGAGCGACGCCGACATGGTGTGTTTTCTGTACACTTCAAAGCTTGACGGCAGAGGAGGATGATATTTTTTGGAGACTGGATTTCCTCGCAGCGTAACCTTGTCAACCCAGTACCTGAAATGTATCCAGCATACCCCTTGAAAGTAGCCATGCTAGACAAACATTTTTAGTCTTCCACATGGCAAACGGAGGTTTTCTGCAGTAAACCGATCCAACTCGAGATAGGCTGTAATCAAACTTCCACTGGACATCCGCATTTCCAAAACACGCCACTGATGTTGAGGCTTGAATTTCATGTGCAGTCTCGGCTTATCCCAAATCTCGATGGGAAAGTAGCAAGCACCGAGGCGTAGATAAACCAAATGGATGTGTATAGCCAGCGCTGCCGGGTCATGCAGGAATGGGCACCCTGGTCGATGAACGTTTACTGGCAGCAACGGTCTGACATCTTGTCGGAAGATGACAGCTGCTTTAATCTTATGACCTCCTGGTCTGTCTTGAGTTGTTTTTCCATGGAGTGGTGTTGAGTGGTCCCTAACTCTAGGCTTCATAGGTATAGACATGTTTCACTCCATGGTAATTACTCTTTGAATTGTCCCAAGTGTTGCTACAAGGCACAGAAAATAGTCAGTAGGTTTGGATTTCTTTTAATGGAACTTTTCAGGAAATTACTCCATCAGAACCTGTTTGATTTCCTATCAATGAGAAGCTTGATCTGAGTAGATATAGATATATAGTGTAGATTTTCACAAGCTACTCAGTCAAGAAAAATAATAGCTGGAAAATAGCCACGCGCAGCTTATGCCCTTTTGGCCATATAATCCATCGAGTACTTCCTTATCAAGCGACGATAAAAATAGGAGTCGGCAGGCCCGTGTGATGATCCTTTCGATCCATCACATCACATCACAGCACCCTGCATGCTTCCGTGGTCGCCTGGCCGTTAGCTGCCCTCCTAAGTGACCCCCAAGCCACTCTGCGGTTCCATTGGCAATAATGACAGCTGCAGTCCCGCTGATCCGTAAACGGTGCGGCCCCGGCTCTGCCACTAGTTTCGTATGCACCATTTTCTGTGGAGAGACAGTCATCACTGGTCTTGGTGATAGAAACTCGTCCGTTTATGGGGAAGTTCGACACTTCCGTGACAGAGCATCGTGACCTGTCAAGTGACCGCGACAAAGTGGACTCTTTTACTGCGCCGCCGTTGTCACATCGGTTGCCTTTTCTTTGCCTCTTCTCCTTTCGGCTTCCCTTTTCTTTTTCGTTCCTCGGTTTCGCTTTTCTCGATTGAGAATGGCTATCTCGGGAGATGGCGATACCACCGTAGAGTGGCAGTGTTGTCGTATATCCAATATCCCATTGAGGATTGGCAAAGTACGAAGCATTTCTATCGTAGCCAAGACACACACCCGGGGAAATGGCTTCCAATCTCATTCACCCGCCACCGCCACCGCCTTCTGGCTCTGCTCATGCAGCATGCAGCAACCTATCCTTGCCTTCCCACACACTCGGGTTTCCTCGACTGTACGATCTCAATGGCAATTTCGTCCACCGCAGAACTGGGCTATAGTCATATTATAGGGGACGATTATTTGGTAAAGCGACCGCTCGAAAATAAATTAACGATACTTTCTACGATTTCATCGAGACACTCCCAAGAAGCAAAACCAAGTCAACAATGGGTCACGGTCAGACTCAGTACCTGACGGAGGACTCGTTAGTGGGAATAATGAGTGGATCCAGCGGTCTTAACTTTCGGGGCGGAAACTGAATTCGGCCATCCACTATCCAGTCATCAAATCCAAGGATCGCGCTCGGGTCCTCCCTTTGTTTACGTCTTGCCGAAAAGAGTGTTGAGACCTCGTGTATGTCGTCCCTGACGGCTGGGTCCTTGTCGGCAAACGCATCCGGTCGAATCGAAATGATTCCTGGTCACTGAATCGAGGATTTTTCTCCTAGTCGACGGCAATGCCGAGATCGACCATCTGAGCCATGAGTCAGGGAGGCCTCGTTTGCGCTGACTTGTATTGCCCAAATCACGCACTATCAGCTCGTCGCGAGTCCACGACAAGTGCGCCTCGGATTCGGACGAGTCGCATCTTTCTGACTGTAGAGACAAGTGGAGATCGAAGTCGACGGAAGACCAGACCGAGCTCCGGAGCGCTGCCTATTAAGATTTCCAGCGGGTTGACATGGTCGGTGATCGTTGGATTTGGACTATCCTTTTCTCCGGTTTAGTATTACTATGACTATTCCGATTATGATTTGTTATTGATCTGGTGTCCCTATTTGAAACACGGACCAGGGGCTCTCAAAGACCTTGGAAATTAAGTCTTGACGATCGCACTCCAGAGCCACAGCTCGACCCTGGATGATCGTATGACTATAATATAGGGAATTAATCTTATCTCAGTGAAAGTGGATGAGGGAACAGACCGGATGGACAGGGGTCAGGAAGAGAGATGCTCCTGGACTCCTGAGCCGATGCAAGACATCTGTGCATATTCATTTGACTGATTTGAATTCTTGAAGCCGATATTGCGCTTCATGCTTGTGACACATTCATTATTGGTTAATTCTCCGGAGATTCCAATCATCCATGCATTTGATCATGGTGGGTCTGGTCTTTTTGAGCTTGAGCTTGAGCTCCCCCTTTAGTACTGACTGAGAGCCACTCCAGGTACTTTTGCGCGGATCTCCCAATCATCGCAACCTTTTGACTTCCTTTGCCCTTCTCTCTTTGTCCCCCTTTTTCTTCAATTTCTTTTTTCTTTCTCTCTCCCATCCCGGTCCAACCCAGCCGATCAATTCCGTGTTTCAGCTGTCTCTCTTTCATCCATTCCCGGCGCATTGTCAGTTCCCGGTTTGATTGTGGCTTTGGGTTTTGATACTGCGTCCCCATTGCCCTTAATTTGTGCCTTCAATGCCGTCTGGATTCCAATGTTTCATTTCATTTTAATAATGTTTAATCTAAATTTCTCTCTAGTACCTTTCTTGGTTTATTTTTGACTTCCTGTAATTATTTCTACTTTCTTTTTCTTTTTGCCCCCTCAATCCTCCGGTGTAATTGCTACTATTGGTCCACTAGCTGTCGTTGCTCACGATGATTTCCCCCCCTCTCAATAATCCCAGAGCCACTCGTCATCCAGACCACCGCACCCACTTCGGATCGTCTGGTCTGATTCGCGTATCCCTTCCCGCGTCATGCTGTTAATCGGACCTTTTCTATCCAGACTGAGGTCTGTGGCAGCTGGTGTGGACCACTGAGATGGCTCCTCCTCACTAATCGGGTGCATGTGTCCTTCCTCCCCCCACCCCCTACTTTGCTCTCCACATCCCCCCCCCTAACGAACACCCCCTGGATGGGCTAACGTGTTAGTGCAGAAGCCATGGCTGGTCTTCCTCACGCCGGCCCCATGCCGCAAGGCTAGTTAGTAGTTCGTGATCGGTCATGATCCAACGGTCTTCTCTCCCATCTCGTCGTCCTCTTTTCCCTCCTCCGCGGCCTGGTCATTTGTCTAGACTCGATGTCCCATTGAACTAGTCTCGGAGAGCAGCGTCAATGTCAATCGCTCCGTTTCGCGGATCTCGACCGCGTCGTTAATCGCTAGTCCTTACTGCTGGCAGGTGGAACTTCCGACCTCGATTTCCCCATTTCTGCTTGCCACCCCCCGCTTCGTGAACTCGCCTCCTCACGGATTGTCATCTCGCAACGCGTCCGGGCGCTTCTTTCTTTGCATCTCCGCTCTCTGCCTGGAAAAAAAAAAAAAAAACAAAACAAAACACCACCTACTTCATGTCAGTCGTCACTGTGGCGTGCCCAACCCGTCTCAGCATTTTCCTCTTTCTCCGTCCCGCACCCCGCAAGTTATCCTCCGCGTCCTGACGTGACTGATTGCTTCCTCGCAGAATACGTACTGCCGCGTCGAATCGGAACCTCAAAGCTGCTGGTCAGCGCCTTCGACAGGCTCATCAATCTATCAATTGGCCACCATCGGTGTCCCGCAAACCAATGGGTGCTGCGTATACAACGGCTTGACTGATAAGCCTGTCGGCATCCATTTCCTGCGACAACTTGGTCCGTTCGCTTGAAGGGCGACGATCTTGAATCATTGCGTGGCTTGGCCATTCGAATGAGCTCAATGATGGCCACAGACGCGGTTCCCCAGAGCCCTCCCACGAGGGCAATTCCTACACCCTCAACCACTCCCCCGACAGACCACCCCGCACAGACTCGAAGAGGCTCGTCTGCGGGTTACTCCTCCTCAAATTTCTCTCTTCGGACTGAGAACGCCTCCCCTGACCGCCCCAGTGACTACGAAGATATCATGGATGAGGACACGATATCGCCGCTGGATCCTCGGAGGTTCACACCCACACTGCATGCGTCGCTAGTCTCGGAGATCCTCGCCCTGCGACGGGACGTGGAAGGCAAAACTAAAGCTATTGATGTACTGGAACGATCCTTGGATGACTCGCGGATCGAGAATGACGACCTCAGCGATCGATTGGCCAAGAGCACCCGGGAGACCCGGTCGCTGAAGCATCAGCTTAACTTACTGGAGGGCGGATCGTCCTCCGCTCTCACGGAGCTGGCCAAGGAGCGTGATACGGCGCTCGATAACATTGGCGACGTTCGCAAAAAATTAGACCAGGCCCAGAAGAAGGCACGCGGTCGAGATGAAGAACTCGAGCGGTCCTTGAAGCTCTGGGACCGCGAGAGGGAGTCGTGGGAGACGGATCGCCGGGCCCTGGAGCGCAAAGTCCATGTTGTCGAAGGTCGTCTCAAGGTTGTCCTGAATGAAGTGGCGGCAGCACAAGCCGCTGGCTCGTTCCGCTCTACGGCTGCAACGAATGCAGACGAGGCCGCGTCGGCCAAGGAAGAGGCCCTTGGAAAGGACAGCGATTCCGCGAGTATCCTTTCCAGCAGTCAAGGTCCACGCCGGACTAGCGTCACCAGTGTGAGCTCCAACGAGGACGACTACCGGGACTTCCACAACGTCCGGTACTCTGTTGCCAGCCTGGCAAACATCCCGTCGGGCAAGTCGGATGGGATGAATCTCGCGGACGAATTGGCGTTTGACGAGGAAGACGAATTCGATCTAGCGGACGATGATATGGCCCCAGATTCCCCCGAGGCGCTCCCAGAAGAGCGTCCTGCGTCAGTCCACTCTCAAATATCCCAGACGATGGGAATGGGGGCCAAGGCACGGAGAATCCTCGGCCTCTCACTGGAAAGCGGAGTGGACGGTCAAGGAATCAAGGTGGACGGTGTCTCCGAGTTAGATACATCCGTGAAGGTCTCGACAAAGGCTGTGTATCAAGACACGGGTATCCAGTATTCCCCGCCGCCGTCTCCAATGTCACCAGAATTTGAATACCCGTTGTCCCAAAATGACAGGGATGTCTCGGGTCAGACGAAGGACAGCGGCACATCGACAGACTCAGCTGACATGGTGTCGACGTCGTGCCAGACCGTTGGCGATATCCCAACTCCTCCACGTACACCCAAGCTCGATGAATTACTTCCCCAACCTTCCGCTCCCAAGCGGGCGATCACGGTGTCTACGGCAGTCCAGACAGAGCAGGAACTTGCCGCAGAGCCGGAGAAACCCAGCCCCGCCCTGCAGGGTGCGGGTTCAGACAGTCTTCAAATTCCGATGATTGCAATCCACCCGCCTCATTCAGAGCCTCCTTCACCACGTGGAAGCGTGGTCCTCCCGCCACAAACCAAGAGTGTCTCCTGTCAGGCCAACTTTGGGCCCATGGTGAGTTATCAGACAGTGGGAATGCAGACGGAGCCTATTCGCATCGACCAGCGGCCTGTCAAGCTACCAGCAAGCTTGCTCCCCTCAGCCATACCGGACTTCCCACCGAGCAAGAACGATCGCGATCCGCCCATTCAGCCGTATCGGGCTCCTCCCCCGAGGACCAGACCTCCCAGCGATGTGCAGCCCCCGCCGCTGCCACCGAAAGCTCCGTCACGGAGTAAGCCGCCCGGCCGTGTGCAAGCCTACCCTGGCAACAACGACAACGGGCCCCTGTCCGAGGAATCCAAGACAGGGATGAGGCGACCGCTCCGATCGAGCAGTTTGTTCGCCGGATTTGAAGAGTCGAGCGATGAGGGTTCTCCCGAAAGCACGAGGGATATCTTTACCGACGACGCTTTCCTTAACCGGCCAACGGCCACTTATAAACTCAGACGAGGGAAATTGGTTTCCACCGAAGAACGTTCAACTCTAGACGACCCCGTCTTGCCCGAAGTGGTTGAAGATGAACATCTGCTCGATCCAGATTCTCAGCTCTTCCATGCCTCGGGTTCCAGTGTGAGGGATGTGGATGGTACCTCCCGACAACGTACCGGGACAGTGGCCTCGGGGGGTCGGCAACAGGACATTCGCAGAGCGGCCATGATCTCCAACGGGGCGTCTGCCCATCAGAAGATACGGGCCCGAAGTCCGAGTGAACCGACCTTTGACAGCGCCAGCGCCAGTGGTGCGTCGAACATTCCGCCTCCCTTCCCGGTTCCGATCCGATTGAGCTCCAGGAAATTCCCTGCTGAAGGAAGCGATGGTCGACAAAGTCCGACTCCTTCAAACCCCCGAAACTTCTCTGACCGCGGGCGAGCACCCGCTGCCCGCCGACCAATCCTGCGACGAGTGCGGTCTGCAGCTGCCATGTCCCAGACGGATCACACCGAACGACCGAGCAGCCGATCCTCCCCCGCCATGTCCGTCTCGTCACAAGCTCCTGAGAGTCCTCGATACCCACCTCTCCCGTACGACGATGTCACAGCGCACCAGGGCAAGTATGGGGGCCGTCGCCGGTCGGTCCGCCGTGCGGCGCCGCACACGTTGGCCCACGAACGAGAGGATTCGGCGGCGACGTCGGTCCAGCCAACCAGCGTGGTCGACGCGATAGCTCAGACCATGGTCGGAGAATGGATGTTCAAGTACGTCCGGCGACGCAGATCATTCGGCGTAGTCGGCGAGTCCAAGGACTCCTGGGAGGGTCGAAACGCGGACGAGGTGTCTGCGAGCATCACCAACAGCGGCGTGCGGCACAAACGATGGGTCTGGCTCGCTCCGTATGAGCGAGCCGTGATGTGGAGCAGCAAGCAACCAACAAGTGGGCCGGCGCTGCTCGGGAAAACTGGTAGAAAGTGTACGTTCCGCTTCATAATGTTGGTACGTGTACATGATCGCTAACGTCCTCGCAGTGATAATCCAGTCCGTTCTCGACGTCAAGGATGACAACCCGTTGCCCAAGGGGACCAACGCGCAAAATCAATTCAACCGATCCATCCTCATTCTGACACCACAACGCGCACTCAAATTCACGGCCATGAGCATCGAACGGCACTACGTGTGGCTGACAGCCCTCTCCTTCCTAAGCCACTCCACAATGGGCGTGCAAGACCTCGCGTCTCTACCCCCCGCCCCACAAGAGGAATTCTCGTCACCGGTGCCCGCCCCAGCCCTCCGCCGGAACCCAATCCGCGACTCCATCAAGATCGCCAAAGGCCGGCCTCGCCCGGGGCCCAAACCAAAGTTGTCCTTCAACCAGCCAGAGCCGGTCCCCGAGCTGCCCCTAGAGCTGGAAACCGCCGACTCAATAGACGGAGCAGCCGACCCGCCCACAGTGCCTCGCTTCTCGAACCACGCCCGCAAGCGCAGCAATCCCACCACGCGAATGCCCGTCCTCCGCAACTTCTCCAGCCAAGCCACAATGCCCTCGATCGCGTCCACGCGAGGCTCCTCAGAGGCACATACCCCGTCGCAGGGACCGGGTGTGAACAGCGGCCGGAGCAGCCTCAGCCACCGCACGTCAGAAGCCAGCACCGGCACAGGGAACTTCTTCGACGCGGTAGGCACCGTCCGCATGGAAGCCTTCATCGATCAGACGGAGTCGAACCGCAACCGCGTGCCCGGTCGACGCAAGCGCAAGACGTCGAGTCCGTGGAGCGCGGGGAGCCCGGCTCATCTGGACCTTGATATCCCGGCCCCTATTCCGGCCTTGACTACCGAGGATGATGATCTGTTCCGTGGGTTTTAATGTATATAGCTTACTTACAACACTCCTTCCCTTTTTTTTCACTTGTCTGTTTTTTTTTGTTTTTTTTTTTTGTTGTGAGATATCCCGGTTTACTTCTCACCGATCGCACTTATACCACAGGGAAGTACTATTTTATGCTTGGAGATATTTGTTTGGGTATTATGTTAGTTTTATATGGATAATCAGAATACATGAGTATAATAAATATATGGAACATCATTCCAGCGAGAAGTCCGAAGTAGAACAATATATAGATAGATAGATGAATAGATACTCAGATAGTATAGGGAATAACTTAAGTAGCATACAGATTTATCTAGCGATCCAAAAATAACAACACTATGCTTCTAGTCAAAAACACAACAGACAGACATCGGTTCGGAAGCCACACTATGCACATTCTCTAAGTCACGTCCTTCACATCGTCGTGTATCTCCCCCTTGTTCACGTGGTTTATCTTAGATCTTTCTTTCCTTTCCTTTCGAAAATAGGTATCTCCCAATCGACTCATAATAATAACAGATTATTATCGATATCCCTCACAGCTTCGCAGCATCCTTGACCTCGCCGATCTTAAGCTTGGGCGAGTACTTCTTCAGGACGGACTCGTTGTGGTACTATTCGTTATCGTCAGCTTTGTTCATCAAATATCTATTCGTTTATTCCTCAAATATCCCCCCCCTCCCCTCTTTGAAAAAACACCATACAAAATAAGAGTGAAGAAAAAAAGGAAAAGGGTAAAGAAAGATACCTTCCAAAACTGCTTCGAAGCATCCTTGCCAGCAACGCGCTTCAGGATCTTAGCGCCGCCAGGATGCTCATCCACGAAGTTGGTCACGTCGTAGACGTTGGAGTCAATGATGATGTAGAGGCCCTTGTCGGGGCTGTTGTGCGAGGAGACGTCTGCGGGGGTGAATGCTTTGGACATTTTGCTGGTTTGGTTTTGTATTTCTTTGTTTGTTGTCTTTGGGTTTGAGGTGGGAGATGGGTGGTAGGTAGTGGTATTTATTGAGGTATTCTAGTGGAAGAGGAGAGAGAAGGTTGGTCTAGATGTTGTTGCGGTCTCGAATGTGTTAGGTGTAAGGAAGCCTATGATGTCCCGACTCCACTTGATTGATGATATATCCGGGGTTCAATGGCTGGGAGAAGAGGGGGACAGCCGAGGTAATTCTCCTGCCGCGGTCAATTGAAATCAACGGGTTGTTATTGGTTTATGATTTCCCCACTACCAAGTGAACCGGATTGTTCATTGTATGGTACCTTGTGCCTAAGGCATCTACTATCTTAAGGACTACAAAACACCAAGTAGGGTAGACAATGGATATGATTACACTGTATAACTAGGTATGTGTTCAATCTCGACTCTTCTCCCCCGTCGCTCCCTGCCCCTTGATCTTTCTTTCCAATCCCAACGTCTCCAGATCCTTCTTCTTGTAATAATGCGGCGCCACCTCCACCAGCCACTCCGCCTGCAGCGGCATATTGTTCCGCATGTACTCCTTGCTCGTCAGCACCAGCTCGAAGTAGATCACCCACCGAGGGTTGACCTCGAACAGCGTGCTCGACGGGTGCAGGTACACCGTCTGCCCGTTCTTGACAGTCCGGTAGCTGTCGCCGCCGCGCTGCAGACGCGCTGCGTTCGGGAAGAAGCCCGCTGTGATCGCCTTCTGGATCGGCTGTATATTGGTCGCGCCGCAGGTGCTGATGGAGACTTCGACGCGGTCGCAGAGCTTTGCGAGCTGATCGCGCACGTCGCGCGCCCGTGTTAGGCTGCGCTGTTGTAGGAAGTTTTCTTTTGCCCAGACGAGGCTGAAGTCCGAGTCGACCCATTGGTTCCATACGTTGAGGAGCGTTAGGTGGTCGCCGCCGTCTTTGATGGTGAATCGGTTGCGGGCGCTGTCGGCGTGAATCTTCTTGTCTTTGGGTCGGAAGAATAGCGCGCTGCCTTCGCCTAGCATTGACACGATGGAGAGGACTTCCTCTACGCAGCCGTACTGATCGGCGGCTAGGATAGCCTTGGCTAGCATGGGCTCTGTCGGGAATTCGGCCATCTGGCGTCCGATCTTCGTCAGCTCGCCCTTGTCGTTCAGAGATCCCAGGGCGTAGAGCTGCTCCAGCGCTCGGATGATAGTCTCCGCGGGCGGGGGGTCCATGAAGTCGAATTCGAGAAGCTGGTCGATCCCGAGCGACTTCAGCATCAGGATGACGCTGCTGAGGTTTGTTCGCTGGATTTCCGGCGTAGTGCTCTCCTCCAACTCGTTGTGGTACGCCCACTTCGTGTACAGCCGGAAACACTTGCCGGGCCCAACTCGACCAGCTCGTCCGGCTCTTTGGTTGGCCGATGCTCGCGAGCAGGGCGTGACCACCAAGCTCTCCATCCCCGTCCGCGGGTTGAACACGTTCTCCTTGACGAAACCAGGATCGATCACGTAGACGATCCCGTCGATCGTCAGACTCGTCTCGGCGATGTTGGTGGCCAGCACAACTTTGCGCGCCTTCGGGGGCGTGGGCTCGAAGATCTTTGTCTGGAGCTCAGACGGCAGGTTGGCGTAGATCGGACAGACGATCAATTCCGGGATCTTATTCCCCAGTTTCCGCGCTGTCTCTTGCAGACTCTGCTCAGCCGCCTCAATCTCCTCTTGACCGGTCAAGAACACCAGCACATCACCAGGGCCCTGGGAGATGTGGATTTGAAAAACGGTGGTGATGGCGGCAGCCAGGTAGTTGGCCTCAGGCTGCGACGTATAGTGGATGTCCACGGGATATCGGCGTCCAGGGATATTGAAGATCGGCGCGTCGTTGAAATACTGCTGGAACTTCTGCGCGTCCATCGTCGCGGACGAGATCAACAGCTTAAGATCAGGGCGCGCTTTGGCGATATCCTTCAGAAGACCGCACGCGATGTCCGTAGGTACCGTCCGCTCGTGCGCCTCGTCGATCATCAGCGCGGAGTACTGGCCCAAGTCCGGCTCCGTCAGGAGCTCTCGTAGCAACATACCATCCGTCATGTATTTCAACACAGTCTTATCGCTCGTGTTGTCCTCGAAACGGATGGCATAGCCGACTTCGTTGCCCAATTTCACCCCCATCTCATCGGCCACACGAGACGCAACGCTCATAGCGGCGACTCGCCGGGGCTGCGTGCAGCCGATCTTCATCCCATCTTTGGTGTAGCCAGCCTCGTGGAGGTACTGGGGGAGTTGGGTCGTTTTCCCTGACCCGGTCTCTCCGACGATGATGAGCACCTGGTAGTTTTTCACTGCCTCGATGATCTGTTCCCGGAATTGGTAGATGGGGAGGCTCTTCCGGGTCTCCTCCATTGAGGCCGCTTTCTTCTCGGCAGCATCAAGCTGCGTCTGTAGGGCGCGCTGCTCCTGCGTCATCGGTTTCTGGGTGCCTTCCATCTTGGCGTCCATGACGAAGCTGATCTTCTGCGAATCGTCAAAGACATACTCGTAGTTCCCCTCATCCACAATCTCCGCGCGCTTGATTTGCGCCTTGGCCTTGGCCGTCTGCTCCAATTCCCATTCTTCGTGCTCCGTGACAAACCGCTCCTGGCCCTGGTCATCGCGGTCGACATACCGCTTGTAGAGAGCCTCCTCCTTCTTCTTCCGATCGATCTTCCCCTTCTCAGTGATGTAGTCATCCGGCATCATGTAGCCATCGCGATAGTCGTCGATTTTGAGTCGCTCCTCCGCAATCCGAAGTACTTCCCGATTCCGAGCGAACTCCTCCTTCTCCCTGCGACTGAGACTCGGGTTCTCGCGCATCTCAGCCGTCTCCTCCGCAACTTGCCGTCGCAGCAACGCCAGCCGCTCCGTTTCTCTCTTCTTGAGATACTCCTGGCGAGAGCGCATCCGAAGCTCCGGCATAACCTCCGCTCGGGCCGACGCATCATCCGCCAAAGCCCGTCGCCGTGCAGCCTCGCTGGTCCGCGTCCGGTCCTCGACTATCTTCTTCGACTTGCCGTCATCCTTGTTAGCCAGCCGCTTCGCGAACGCATCTCGCTCCTCCAAGTCCCGCTTCCGATCCCTCTCCTTCTTCGCCTCCGGATCGAGTTCCTCAGACGAATGAGACCGGGGCGAGGCCGACCCGTCCTCCAACCGTGTGCGCTTGGACGGCGATTCCTCGAAATCGCCCCCCTGCGCGTCCTCTTCTCCTTCATAGATCTCCTCATCCTCGCCAATCTCTTCGTCCCCCCACCGGTCCTCAAAGTCCTCGGCATCTCGCCGCCGCAATTTCTTCGATCGGTACCGGTCCCCACTTGCCTCCTCGCGACTGCGATCGCGCTTCCGGCTCTCCTCTTTGTCTCCGCGACTCCGACGACTACCGACATCATCCTTTTCCCGGCCACGGTCCTTGTCTCTCCGACGCCGCCGCTCTCTGTCAACCTCAACATTCGAGGGTCCCAACGACGAGCCAGCAGCATCATCCTCCATATCTAACAGCCTGTACTTCTTCTTCGCAGCCGCATTATCCGCCCCGCGCTCCTTCGGCGGCGCGCTGCCACTACTCGCACTCTTCGCCCCCTTCCCAACCCGCCGATACAGTTCATTGCAGAATTTGCCAGCCTCGTCGGAGCTGATTTCTAGGAACGGAACAAGCTGGTCTTGGAGGGCGCTGGCGGATGTCGCGGAGCTGGCGATTGCGAGCACGAAGTCGATGGCGGTGGAGTCTGACGCATTGGTTAGGCGGAGGAGGGAGTCGGATACAAAGGTGCGGTTGTCGTCCATTTTGGGGTTCGGTTTTTGGAAATGAGTTGATGTTGAAAGAGCGGGAGCACAGAAGAGATAGTCCGGTGTGTTCCTATTTAGTCTTGGTTGCTCGTGCGATGCCTGCGGTGGGCGGTCTTGACGGGCACCTGGATCTAGCACGTATTTGGCATTGCCGCAATTGTCCTTTCATTCAATTTCGGAGGTAATAGAGAGAGTAAGGAAATCCGTGTGGTTTGGGCGAATATTATGAGAGGAGGACCCTAGTGCAGAACAATCCGGCGGAGAGTTGATGGTAAAACAGTGAAGCGCAAGATGGTCCGCGTCGCCGCGGGAGGTTGAACTCCAATGCCAAGACATCGGCAAGTGGCAAGCATCGCTCCGCGAGGTACTCCATCGTACCCGTAACCTGCTCTTACCACGTATGTATATAACTATGAACGATAAAGCTTTATACAATCATGATGCTAGCATTCTAGAGTCGCACATTCAAGACTATCATAAATCACAAGCAGTACTTTGGTATCAAGCCCGCTTGATCACATTTCAGTGTTTTCGTGCTATAGAGACATGTTCTACAAACAAGACAGAATGGGTAAAAAGAAATTCAACAATCCATAAAGGTGGAGACATCACAGCTCAGAAAACAAAAAGTCGAGTGCATCAAATGTAGCCATCATCATTATCAACGCCGATGTCCATAGGTCACAAAAAGGCAAGGAGATATTCGAGTTACACTAACAAAGGAAAAGAAGCAAAGAGAAAGATACAGTTAGCAAACCGGAGCGCCTGCTACATCATTGTCATGGAGATCCTTGCGTAAAATCTCAAGAAAAACAATAAAAATGCACAAACACGGGCTCCCTGATTAAAAAAAAAAAAAAAAGGCCAAAGCCCCAAAGCTGCAAAAAGAAGATTCCAGTCATGCAGAAAAAGAGAAAAGGGAAATCGTGCATTTGCAACAGACAGCTGCGGCATCATCGCTAAGTCAACAGGACATCATCAACAAAGGAAATTCGAAAAGAGTGTGGTAACCCTCGTAGGATTGGCTTGGTCAAAGTTGTAAGACGCAAATCACCCTAGAGGGTGGTCGGTAGTAGAATGAGCAATAAAGACAAGAGGCCTTCTAGCTTGGTCGTAAGAGGATAACATCGAGGGATGAGGTCGCACACTCGCATCAACGCCGTCATTATATGGTATAATAAAGAAAAGCTCCAACTCCATCCAAATGCACTAATATGTCAGGTAGCACTGGTTACACATCGATCATCTCGGCATCTTCTGCGAGGATCTCATCAGCGGGACCCCAGTTGCCCTCGTAGACGGTAGCACCAGCACGACGTCGGTGTGCGGTGAATTGAACGGCATATGTCTCAAGGATCTCGTCGGCCGTGGGTCGGTCCGATGGATCCGGTGAGATCATCCACCGTACGATTTTGTCCAGTGCTTGCTCATGGTTGGCATCGACCATGAAATCTGGAGGATCAAGAAGCTCGCCTGTCCGAGCGAGCGGCACCGGTTTGCGCTCGGATGGCTTGCAACTTCCCAGGAAGTGATCCATTCCAAAGTCATCTTCTCCGAAGTCAGAGGCACACAACTCCTCGAATGATGGCTCCTCGGAGACCGGAGCCCCAGAGATGTCGCGTAAGATCCCAGGTTCGGAGCTCCAGGTGAGACTGGGGACGTCGCTCATGTCGCCATTTCGGAGTTTTTGCCATGAGAGACCATTGTCGGGTAGTTCGACATTACCGGCAATCTCAAAGATGATTAACCCCAGGGAGAATATATCCGCGGGCTTATCGAAGCGGCCCATCAAAATTTCAGGACCGATGTATTCGCGATCGCCTTCACCTTCTATCCCTTCTTCTGCCGGCCATCGGGTTGCCATGCCAAAATCGGCGATCTTCAAAACGCCCTCAAAGGTAATAAGGACGTTGGCTGGCTTCAGATCAAGGTGGATAAAGCCCATGTCGTGGATTTGTTTCAAGCCCTGTCAACCACGTTAGTCTATACCAAGAAAAATGGGCGAGTGTCAGATAAACCATACCATAGAGAGCTCGAGCAAGATCTTCCAGATCCGGAAATCATCCAATCTTGCCTTGAGCCCGACTTGGGCAAGAAATACATCGAGGCTTCCTTCTTCACAGAACTCCGTCTGGATGTAAAGGTGGCCGGTGTCTTCCCAGCTATCCATAAACGCAATGATGTGGTCCGAACTAGTCAGAGACTTCAGCACATCTACCTCCCGGATACGGCGCTCGCGATCCTTAAGCCCCGAGTAAGGTTGTTTCGACTTCTTCACGGCCCACACTTGGTCTGGGATAGGCTTGGGGGTGTTAGACCCACTCTGGAACCCAGAGGAAAACGATGTACCGTGGGTACGGGCCACGCGATACACTTGAGAAAACTCCCCCGTTCCGATCAGCTCCACATCTTCGAAACGCGACGTCAAGCTGGGATCGACGTCTGGGGCGTGGCATAGATTCAAAGGCAGGCTCGGTCGCTTTCCAGACTGCAGAAAAGAATCGCGGGGACCAGTTGGGGTCGCCGGCATATTGGAGGAGTTGAAGTCTGTTTTGATGGCTTGCTGGTCACCGGGTGCCGAGATGGACAGGCCACTAGGGTCCGGGGGGAAGAAATTCTCCCGCGGCGTCCGAGGCGATTCACGTTGGAATCTCTCATAGAGAGGGCTAGAGTTCATCCCTCTGGCTTCGGACAGTCGCTCGAGGGAGGCAATCTGCGACGTCGCGGGGGGGTAGGTTCGGGATGGGAAAAATGTTTGTTTGGTTGGTGTTGGTGGAAAATCGGATTCACTCAAAGGTTGGCTGTCTAGCCGACCGCAGGGCGACTGAGACTGCATACAGTCGTCGCCATCGACACTCACAAAGCTCCCACGGCGCGAGGCTTCAGGCCTGCTGAAGGTGTTTCCGAATATCCCCATACCTCGCGCGAATGGATTTTGTTTTGGCTGTGTATTCGGCGGGTTAAAGGGGGAAGAGGGGCCCGCGTCTGCTTGGCCCATGAACATTGACTTCCCAAATGACTGCTCGGGCAGTGGTCTTTGCACGTTGGGAAACAGATTCACTGGGCGCTTGCAGGGGGTATCTGGCATGTTCTTGCTAGAGCCCAACATAGCCTGGGGGTCCTCTACATTGCGGTTCTTCTTCGAAATGAGACCGGTCGACATAAATGCCGCTGGCAAGGGTTTGACTAGTTTGTAATTCTCCGGCGTCGCAAATGAGTCCGTCGAGGATGTCGAATCCTCACGGTTGAGCTGACGCATGAAGGCTGGCCGAGCAGCACCGGCGGGAAGAGACTTCGAGAAATCGTGCGCTTCTCTCGGGCGTTCGGTCTTATGGACCGGCTCATGGGTGGGTGAGTCGTCTACCAGACTCGAGCTGGATGAAGACTGCGTGATGGTCCTGGAAAGCGGGTGGGCCGGTGGGCGGGTTTGGGCACTCGCAGTTCCAGCAGAGAAGAGAGAATTGCCCGGCGCTGGACGTGGAGAGAAGGGACTTTCTTGGCTGCTCTGGAAAATATTATTGTCAAAGTACATTCGAGGACGCGCACTGGGGGGGGTTGTGCTCTCTGGGTCCTCTGAATCCTCTGGGTCCTCTGGGTCCTCTGGTGAATCGTCCATAGCCCTGGCCCGGGCGAACAGAGAGCGGTCACTTTGGCGTTGCTGGAGTGTTGACCGTCTAAGGGAAGACGAACGCTTTGGGATCGTGGCAAATGGACTGAAGGCGGCGGCGGCAGGCACGGGGAATGGCGGCGTATCGCTCTCCCTCGGGGAGAGAGACCTCGGCCGCTCCGGAGTTTTCGAAGCGCTCTCCCCGTCGAATATACCGAAGTCTCCCGAGAGATTGGCTGCGTGGACACTCCGTCTCTTTGCTGACGGACTGCCACGGGATGCGCGATCCAGGTTCATGATTCCGTCGCTGCGCTTCAGTGGGCTAACAGTCGGATATGAGCCGAAGGTTCCGCTTCGTCGCTTTTCAATTCGAGATAGAGTTGGCCGAGGTCCCAGTGTATTTTCTGGGCACGTAGAAGCGTCATTCGCCTCGGAAGTCTCGTCATCGGATGGGAAATTCAACACGGGGGTGGCCAGTGCATTCTCGATCCCCGACGTTGTTGGCACCGGTTGGGCGGGTTTGGCGTTCCCCTGATCGGTCGAAACGTTTAAGGCACGTTTGTTGGGACTCCTAGGAGAGGTTCGCACGCGGCGCATGGGCGGCCTCGAGATCTTTGCACTTGGTGGGTAGGGAACAGCAAATGGCGACTGGTGGGAGGAACTGGGGAAGAGCACGAAGTTACTCTGGGGCGACCTCCGTGAAGGTGACAAAGGCGAGGAAACGTAAGGTGATACGGTCTTCGAGGGCGAGTGATTCCGAGAGGCGAGAAGTGAGAAGTTGGAGCTTTTGGAGGGTGATCGTGATAGTGACCGGCGCAGCTGGCGCAGGGCTGAGCTCGCATCAACGTGATGGATGCCTGAGTGTGACGGTAGATGTAGTGTACCACCCGCATCGCGGTGCGGCGAAAACGTCGCGACCATTATGGAAAAGTCGCCTCTCGGCTGGAATAAAGCGATGGTAACGAGTCGAAGGGTTTGTTGGTTTGAGTCTCGCGACCCCTTCGAAAGACGGCTTCACGGGAGGTTGATTCAACGACGTTCAGAAAGATCGACCGACAGTCGGAGGTAGGAATTCGCGAAGCGTCCGAACAACAACAATAACAGAGTGATTGGTAAAGGGTGTGTGGCGGTGCGGGTCTCGTGTCTTAGGTAGTGAAAGGGTCGAAGAACCGTAAAGGCTGCAGTGGAATGCTGTGGAAAACAAATGCGGTACTAGCGGTTGAAACCAAGTGTAAACAAACTGGAATGTGAAATGAGTGGTGGACAAACATCACACCAGAGTTGCGTGAGCCTCCAATATCTCGAGGAGGTTGCTGGTGCGTCCATCCACTTCGACCTCGTCACGGTTGGAGGGGAGGAGGTGGGAGGGCCCTCTTCGCGCCGACAACACCAAGCCACGCGCCTGAAACGCAACAATTTCTTTATTTGCTTCTCCGGCGCTTGGGAGGACTAATTGGGCCGGTGAAGAATGTTTCAGAATGACAACAAGATGTCAAAACAAGCAAGCGCGTCGCGAAGCTGCAGGAGCGACTGGAAGGGGGGAGGGGGGAACCAGGCGCGACGAGGGTTTGACACGGAGAAAAACACCAAATCAAATGGGAGATAATAAAATAAAATAAAAAAAATAGGAAAATATCGAGTAGAAAAACAGAAAAGAAGAAACAAGAGAGATCAAGACCGCGACAAATGCACAGCGATGCGCGCGAGGCAGGCGAATTGCAGAGACGCGGAAGAAGCGATTCGATTTGGTAGAAGGGAAATCAACCGCAGGACAGTCTCCCTTCCGTCTCCCTTTCTTTAAAACCCCGGATGTATGAGGTCGTCGGGCAAACAGAGGGTGTGCGCAAGGGGGTGCGAAGTCAGGCTGCCTTTGAGAAAGATCTCGACAGCCACGCGAGTCGAGTGCGAAGGGCGAGAGAGGGAAAAAAGGGATGGGCGCGCGAGTGGATGGAGGGGCTGGTGATAGACGGAAGTTGCGGTATGCAGAGGCGATACCTCACTACTGAAGGAATCGTCCGAGGAATTTCCCTTCCGGGAGGAGTCGCGTTTCCTGTCTGTATTGACTAAATTATTATTATTAGGGTTCTGGTCGAGTCCGTCAAGAAACAGTGGATGATGGATCTGGACTCCATAAAAGGAAATGAGGGCAAGTAGAAAGATAATATAGAAAAGACAGGGAAGGAAATCAGATGATGCGTGTTGTTGAAGTGATGAGAGATGTTGTGGCTGACATAGACCCAAGAAAATAAATCTATAGGAAGCGATTGCCACCACGAACTGATACGAGGTACAAAGTGCTGATGCTACCCAAGTTCAACTCAACTGGGGCCAAGTGGGACCTGGATTGTTTTCCAACGCCGTTCGCACGCGTTGAGCGCGTCTTTTGTTGTTGACGACGATCCTGATTCAGTTTAGATCCGGGTGCGTCACGCGTTGTCCGCAAGGGTTCCCGGGTGGTCGATTATCGATACTCGGTCGTACCAGCACATCCCATTCTCCTTCTTATACACACTCTCTTGCTACCGTTGATGGTGATCATCATAGTTAGAGAACTACTCGTTGGATATCCAGCAGTATACATTTATCTGAATGACCGACATGCAAAAGACAGAGATTCGAGGAACGTCCTGTTCCCCATCTACTTCATTACAATACCATCATTACCATACTAGTCCTATAAACACCGCGATAATGATAAGGAACGCGGGGGCTTCGGATTAAATGAGCAATCGATTCGCCCTTGCATGTGCACCTCTAGAGGGGCCGGTTACAGTTACACTCTGGAGCCATAATTTGCTGCGTTTGTTAGCAATCAACGAACTTGATTTCTGGAGGATGGTTTCGTAATGACGGTGGCGAAAAATCACTGGGCGTCACTGGGCAAAAATAGAACAGTATTTGCTGAGTAAGCCATCTTATCCCAACGTTATACACTATCTAAAACAGTGGGTTCCATGCTTCCACAAGTCTCAATCTGCATCGAACATTCGTAGCCTTCTAGCTCCCCTTCTTTAATAAGAAGATTCAACAAGCCTTGAAACTTCTACGTGTGAGACTCAGACATCCTCATCTGTAATGAATACCTAGGTATCCTGTGCACTGTACCACATCCGGTAGACCTCAGATAAACAAGCCCCTCGACTCCACGTGTTCAAGCCTCAATTTTCGACCTGTCCAAAATCTCAAGCCACCACCAACATCATTTCGCCCGCGCCCGATTATCACTTTCTCCCAAGATAAACATGCTGTAGCTCATTTCGTGATTTCCCAATCGAGTCTTGCCAAACTGGACTTGGCTTCGAGGACTATCGGTAGCCTCCCCACTTGATCTCCCCATGGATCTTCCCATAGATCCTCCGCACTGAACGCTTAACGATTGAAGGTTCGATCTTCGACACTACCCCGTAGTATATGAGGGTCTGACTGGAGAAGAAGACATACAGGGTTGTGTATAGTTAAAGAGTATGATTACGATTCTATTAGATACTATAGAAGTTAATTGGTAGACACTTCCTCATATATATTCACGTTGTATATATATATGATCGGTTTCTCGTCCCGAAACGATCAACCACCATTGTACAACCTTCCTACCAATAAATTATATTCATTGATTTTCGGTCGTGGAACCAAGACCGACGAGCCCATCAACCCAATATATCAATTCCCCATGCGTCCTTCCCCACAAACGACCCATCAAATACCGCACCCAAATGGCTTGCCGAAACTCACTGTGGCCCGAGTTAACTTTATTTATCCAGTATACCTGCATCTGCTACCCCTTACACCGCTTTTCCGCATTGGTCGACCCTCTTCAAGGTTTGTAAAACCCTAAATCGGTGATCCTTTAGCTTCCAAGCTTCAGATTAGGTTGGTGGTCAATGCTAAAACCTGCATGCGCGTGATGAGATAGATACGATGCGTCCGATCACGGGGTACCCTGTGAGAGGTCATTCTAGGGCTGTTGCACAGGACGCTTCTGGAATCTCAAGCCACTGAAATCATGGGATTCTACCTTAGGTACCAAGTACTAGTTCAACATTTGCTTCCAATGGATTCTATGCACGGTGCGGCTCAGCAGTCGTCAAACCCCGTCACTCTTCGTCCCTTGCTGTCATTCCAGTTGGCTGGTGTCATGGTCGGAACTATCAAGGGCAAACCGGTTATTGGATCCCCGGAATCATTCCCTCAGAAAGTCAAAAGGACTACTCCAATGTTGACACTATGTCTCTCTGGTATTGCGCAATGACCGCAGAGCCCCCTGGTTTGTCACATATGTGTGCTCTCTCGAAAGATAGGAATGCATTCCACAGTCGTACCGCTCGAGAACAGTCCCCCTAGATCAATGACGTAGGTTCGCTCTCCTGAGAGATATGGATACATTCCGCAGTAGTACCGAAAGAAGGGTGCTCCCTGACAGTAACTGGGTTATACTGGATATGCCCTATAATGGAGCGCTAGGAGACGGATGTAGCTGCAGTTGGCGTTGACACTTGCTGACAGGTAAAGGCCCATTGCTGAAGGCCAGAACTGATTCAATCAACACGACTAGCCAACGGAAATGCCATTTCACTTCCGTCCCTTGCTCTCGGAGTTCATGTATACCCTTGAAACGCATGTGATTAATCGTGGAGGGTGGTCCTGTTTACTTGAGGGGGGGGGAGCTGCAAGAGATGATTATTGCAACTTCCTAAAACACGGCGGGCAGAGCTTGCAGGTCAATGCAGCTCCGGTGCCATGGCGGAATCGACCCTTGGTATCAGCTGTTTTGTGAAAACCCCAGCAGGAGAAGAACATCTAGTAAAAATACGCGAAGGAAGGCTAGAATTGGGTTGACCCAAAACCTGACCTAACTTGACCTGCGAATAATCTAGTCAAGGTGCACTTGTAAAATGTACGGGCAACTCCGAATCAAGACACGCGCAGTAAGTTGGGAGGTCTGCGGCGCTGTTCTGTATTGCACACCATAATGGGCCCCGTCTCGTGAGAGCGCCGAACACTTCTCACTGACGAAGTAAGGAGGTAGAATGTAGGACACAATTCCTCAAGACAGGTGCCGGCCTGGATGAGACTGTCACTGCTGTTCTAATAAATAGCTGCTTGGCTGTCATCTTCTTTCACCGTCCTCCATCCATGTATCCGCGGCCAGGAGAAAAAAAAGGACTTCCCCGCTCTTCCGGTGACGTACACTGACAACCTTGTCGAATTAGCCTAGAACTAGAGCACACCAAAACAATCCGACGGTTGAAGGCCCATACCTAGAGACTGATGGTATGCGTTGAACGATAATTGCACGACGAGGCTAAGAGCAACAACACTTGCCTGACGCGAGGCAGGGATGATGAGTGGTGGAATTCCACAATCGCCCGTAAGTGCACCATGCTATGGTCGATTCCATCAACCTCTCGGACTCTGCTGACTGAAATAGTCTTCTTTCCTCTGCGTGTCGCCTATTCCTGATGGAGAGAACATAGCATGGGGTAGGTGACGGAAAACCTGTATGTTTCTACTCCTTAGTAAATATAGGCACATGCAAACGGCCCATTCATTCAACCCCACCCTTTCTGGAGATAATGCTGTTCCCCACCTATCTCCGCCCTGTCCGTTATGTCATTGTACGAGGCTGTCAGGGACGATGTCTAGGATTAGGAGCCATGGTGCGGGGAGACCTTCGATCTGTTCTGATGCCGCTCCTGCCACGGAAACCCCGTCGTAGCTCATACCCTTCTATGCATGTGGGTACGTGCCGGGTGTGCCGTTCTTTTGCTTCTCTTCTTTTTCTTTATCTTTGCAAAGATAGATCGATGAAATAATGATAGCGTAGATTATCTATGTCCCCATTGGTGGCTCGGTGGTGTTAATTGTAGTATCAAAATGTTGACATCCTCAAGTGTTGGATCAAATAGCAAGACGTGATTGAGCCTGGCCCGGAGTCATTTTCCATCATCGATACTAGACTGTTCATAAGGTTTGCCTATGATTCAACCCGCCAGTAACGTGAAGACAACGTGGACGAATATGATGTACTCCTCCTCTAAATAAGCGCCCAGGGATCGAGAAGTGACATCAGAGGTACCTCCGTCATTCCTCATACTTCCTCCTACCCGAGGTACCTTGTTTTCGACCGTACAGGTCCCCACTTCCGATACCCTGTACTGGTATGTATCCTGTACTTACGATACCCAAGGCATAACTCCCGACGTCGGGCAGCGGCGGATCTAATCTAAACGTCCCATCATCCCACCGGCTGCAACAACTGAAAATCTGGTCCGGACCTGCGGGGCTCCCTATTTGGACTGGAATTTCCAATCCCATGAACGATCATCCCAATTGCTGCGCTTGTCGATGTGTGTGGTGTGTGTGGACGAGCGAATGATACGGCTTCTACACTGCAAAGGATCGTTGATGTGTAATTAGTATGGGTATCATCCATCTATATGGGCCGCTAACGAACAGTGTGGTGTATCTCTGATCATACCATATGGTCAGAACTCGGAACTCTTGCTCCATCAGAAGGTAGGTAGATACTGTCATTGTCTGATTGCTAGAGTATGTGTTCTTCTGCCCCATCTACAGTGAGCAAAACCCTACCATAAGGTGTCAGGGTGTCTGGTGTCCAGGACCAGATCACCATGTTGTGATCTCTACTGAGCCTATATGATGCCGTATCGGTATTACCGACATCTGATTTGGCTCTTACCCCATTTTTTCTAAACAATTTTCTCCGAGTTCATGTGCTCTCGCTCTCTCTCGCTCTCGCTCTTCTTGAGATCCCCATTCTCTCCCCTACTAACCAAAAAAGAAATAGAAAGGAAAAGAAAATCCCTCTTGTCTTGGACTCGACAAGACCCAGTGGAACCGAAGCTGGACTGACTATCTACACCATTTCCGGCCCGCTGCCAAAGAAACCACAGTCTGACTTGTTTGCCCAGACCTGCCCCAGTCGCATGGGATCCGCTGCGCGGGACGCGGTTCAGTCAGTTGGAGCTTTTCCAGTTATAGTTTTCTCTATTTTATTTTATTCTTTTTATTCTTTTTTATTTTTTTTGGTCCTGATTTTTGATTTTCTGGTTTCTATTTTCTCAAACTAAAACCAAATGATAAAAAATTTCCACATTGACCTCCAACGGGCTCCGCGAATATATTTAGAGCATGGCCCGCCCCTCTCTCCTCATCCGTGATCACCTTCTATTCATCTACCTGTATATAAACCCCTCTTGTGTTCGCTGGCTTTGCGGCGTTGCCATCTCATCCCCTCACCTTCCATAACTTTCTCTCTTCCATCTCGTTGCGCTTTTCATACTTCCCAGCCCACCTCATACATCCCATCAATGGAACCTCTGTCGCGGAAGCCGGAGATTGGCTTCCAGAACTATCGCAACATGCCCCTCCCCCATGGATCTTCGGCGGCGCCCGCCCGCCTGAGCCCGGTGCCGCAGGATGAGCTCCATGACCTCCTCTGCGTCGGGTTTGGCCCGGCCTCTCTCGCGATCGCAATCGCCCTGAACGATACCATCGATCCGTGCCTGAATAAATCTGCCCCCGCTGGCTGGCAACCCAAGGTCTGCTTCCTCGAGCGACAGAAGCAATTTGCCTGGCACTCGGGTATGCTGGTGCCAGGCTCCCGGATGCAGATCTCGTTCATCAAGGACCTGGCGACCATGCGCGACCCGCGCAGCAGCTTCACCTTTTTGAACTACCTCCACCAGAATGACCGTCTGATCCATTTCACCAACCTTAGCACCTTCCTCCCCAGTCGCATGGAGTTTGAGGATTACATGCGGTGGTGTGCGCAGCGCTTTAACGATGTGGTGAACTATGGAGAGGAGGTCGTTGAGGTGGTCCCCGGGAAGACTGACGTTAATGGCTCCCTCGTCGACTCGTTCACGGTCAAGTCCCGCAATACCGAGACTGGTGAAATCAGCTCGAGGACGGCTCGCAAAGTGGTCGTTGCTCTCGGTGGCAGGGCGAAGCTTCCCCCGGGCCTTCCTCAAGACTCGCGGATCTTACATTCCTCCCAGTACTGCACTGGCCTGCCGGGCGTGCTGAAGGATGCTCGGGAACCTTACAGCATTGCGGTCCTTGGAAGCGGACAGAGCGCCGCGGAGATCTTCCACGACGTCCAGAAGCAATACCCCAATGCGAAGACGACCTTGATTATGAGAGACACGGCCATGCGGCCCAGTGACGATTCACCATTGTGAGCTGCCCCAGTCCTTTCTTTATGCTATTCGATTCCATTCAAAATCCCCTCTCTTTGATGGAGGCTAACAGTTCAAGTGTCAACGAGGTCTTCAACCCCGAACGAGTGGAGAAGTTCTTCAACCTCTCCCCCGCCGAACGCCAACGCTCGCTCCTCGCCGACAAGGCAACCAACTACAGCGTCGTCCGCCTCGAGCTCATCGAAGAGATCTACAACGACATGTACCTCCAGCGCATCAAGAACCCCGACGAAACCCAATGGCAGCACCGCATCCTCCCCTCCCGCAAGATCACGCGCGTCGAAACCAACGGACCGAACAACCGCATGCGTGTCCACGTCAAGGCCGTGAAGGACGGATCGGAGAGCATTGTCGGAGACGGCAAGGAAACCGTCGAGGTTGACGCATTGATGGTCGCCACGGGCTACTACCGCAACGCGCACGAGCAGCTGCTGCGCAGTGTGCAGCACCTGCGCCCTGCGAACCAGGAGCAGTGGACCCCTGCCAGAGATTACCGCGTCGAGATGGACTCCAGCAAGGTCAGCCCCGACTCCGGGATCTGGCTGCAGGGCTGTAATGAGAAGACCCACGGACTGAGTGACAGCCTGCTGTCTGTGTTGGCGGCGCGCGGTGGAGAAATGGTGGAATCCCTCTTTGGAAGCCAGCTCGGTGCGACGGTGCAGGACACCACTAGAGTTCGCGCTATGCTATAAACGGAATTAGGTCTTCCTCAGCTATATTGGTGGTTTTGTTTATTGCCATGAAGTGAGATAATCAACTTCAGCAATCGAAAAAAAAGGACGGGGGGAGGAAAGGAAAAAGGGGCGAGGGCAGCAATTGCGATATAACAGGCATATCGGTCTTTTGGATTGTGTTCAATTATACCTATATACTTCATTATTACCCATACAGTTTTATCTTCTATTCCTTTCTTTGATTCAATTATTAATCTTCTAAGCTTGATCATGATGAGAATCAAGACAGTGACTTCGCCGCATCTACTTTCTGCACGCACAGTCGCACACACAGACCAGAAGAAAGGACCCAATCTCAACCAAGCTCGTGATGAAATTTGCACCCTCGTCAGACTTAGCCAGGGACCTAACTAACTTTCGTAAGAAAAAAAAAAACAAAAAGACCTTCGGTGGAGCTCTGCTGCGTCAACCGAGGCCGGTGCCGGGACACTCAGCCCAACAAGCCGGTATGGTACGTTGAAGAGAACTTCAGATGGGGGAGCCCTAAGCGAAGAATCACAGGAGGTACACACTACTCACTCAGTATTCGAGTCGGGAGGATTCCGGGTAGCTGTGAGCTGATTTTTACCCTTTTTTTTCATCTACTTTTGTTGGTTTGTTTTCTTTTTCTTTCTTTCTTTTTTTTTTTTTTTTTTTTTATAGGGGTCATACTAATTTCCAACGGATCCAACAGCCGGCGGTCTGATAATCTGATTAGATAAAAAATTTCTATTTTCTTTTTTCCCTCGTTATCAGATGGCGCCATTCCACAAACAAAAAATACCAGGCGCGTTCCCGTCTTGTGGGAAAAAAAGCTGAAAATGAACCATGGCTGGAGGCTGGGGCCGCCTTTTTGCTGCTGACTCGTCATTGTCTACGCCACGCTCGTCTGCCAAGACAGTCTAACACTGGGGCTAGGGAGGTATCCAATTATTTCAATATCCATCCCATCATCATCGGAAATGAACTTGGGAGGGGGATGGGTCTTGCTTCTACTGATTGATTACGTTCTCTCCACTTTTTTCCCACGTTGCCTGGTTATGTCTCGTGATTTCTTGCGCTCTTTGGTTCCTGATTTGCAGGGCTGGGATTGTACGGAGTGGTGGACTAGGTCCTCCGTACTGATTGATTGTTGATTGATAATTTTCGCGAGTCCCACATATGATGGTGCCAAGGTGGAGTCGTATATTGGCATCATCGAGTTTATTACCTAGGTCGTATCGTCGGGTTTCTTTGCTATCCACCGATATGCATTGTTCCTGCACCTTATTATCGTTCAGTAGGGTGGGATTGAGGTACCTGCCCTACACTGTATCTGATGATATCCCTATGCTGTGAAGAGATTGAATCGACATTCGGTCAAAGTTTGCATGGCATGTTGATCCATTTCATCCTCCTCTCCCTCTCAATCTCTCACCCCGACCTTCTCCAACGTATGATCCATACATCATAGACCTTCCTCCTCTTCTCCTGCTACCCGATGATCCCATTTTCCCATCTCCATCATCCCAGTCCCTCCTGACACCTGGATCGGTCGGCCCCAGGCGACGACTCCAGCCCACAGCCGATCATCTCCCATTTGTTTCTTGGTGTCTTGATTCCTTTAGGAATGTACTGCGCTCTTCTACCGAACTTTCTTCTCGCCTTCTCCACCGCTTTTCTTCACCCCACTAGTCCACCACACCGCACCAACGTAACATACGGTACCATCAGGTCACTCAATGCCTGCTAGTCGCGACTACAGTAGGGCCAGCGGAAGGTTATTCAAGTCTGCACTGCAGACTCTCCGGCGATGTCTTGAGAGCAGAATTGACCGTGGAATCGCTGTTTAGCGAGGTACTAAACTAGCCAGCTACCAAGTACCAACGCCGTGAGGCTTTTATCTTTAATATGTGCTTCGTCCATCCATTCATTCATTCATTTATTTATTTATTGCATGGTGGCATTGACGTATTGTGACTGTTGCGGTTCTTCTTACGTAGTAGTATAGTAGTAGCAGTAGTCGTAGCGGGTCCAGCCTTGCCCTTATCCAGACAAGTGCATGATCTGATAATGATATTGTCGCTTCCGTAGTCCCGTGCCGACTTCAATCTGGAGCAGATCGTTGGAGAGGTATTTTCCACTGGACAGGTTGAGGGGATAATTTGAAGATTAGAAAAAGAATGATCATAAGGTACGACGATCAGGGATTGTCAGGCAATTGCCAAAGATCTGTGTCTCCCTCTTCCTGTCGAGGAAGCAAACCAAAGGGGGGTGGGGGGATCAATCAAGTGCAAAAAAGTAAAGAAAGAAAAGCAGGGTTATTCCGAGCTCCTGCCGAGATAAGATCTTAGTGCGATAAATGACTTTGATTTCGGGTTTGATCTTTTCTGGCTTTTTTTTTCTTCTAAGAAAAGAAAAGGAAAAAAAAAAAAGCTTTTATTTATTTTCCACTTTTATCTTACAAATTGTATACAAGCTTTCCTTGTTTTTTATTTTTATTTAGTTTGAATTGATATTAGATGGTTTTTTGTGGAAAAAAAAAAGAAATAGAACTTGATTTATTCTCCGACTTTCCTCTCACTATGTTTACTTCCTTGCGACGTCGGGTGTTTCGGGGAGCGTGGACTCTAATAGGTGAGGTACTGGTTAGCCCCTACTGGCTAGCCTGGTATTGTGTTTGGTTTGATACGTGTTTGACGGTGTATGTATGTATGTATGTAATTATGTGTGGTATGGTACTGTTAACTAGCTAATGGTAGGTATCCGTACCCTCCAGGCTCTATCTGGTGTTACTATGGCCAGACCAGTTACCACGATCAACAGAATCCTTAGAAAATTGTTTCTAATACTTGTGTTTAAGACAATTTAGGTCATTGTCGTCTTTGGGAACTGTCTTTCTATCCTTGTATGTGATCCTTTAGACTTGCATCGGTCAAATATCCTGGTTTCTACCTACAGCGTGCCAATAAGTACCCTGGGTCGCTGGCTTCATTAGGTGGTCTTGACCCCTTGACCATGACTGCAGACCCAGTTCCAGTTCCAGTCTATACAAACAGGTGGTAGGCATGACATCTAGATGGTTACGCCTGAGCTTATCTAATGCCTATGTAGCTCGAGGCTGAGGAATAGTCTTCGCACCGTTTTATTATTCATGGCACAGCATATGAATACCTGTGGTCTATCCTACATGCAAAGCATGACAATCAAACAAAAGCTCAAGAAAGGATATCACACGCTCCATCTAACACTGTCCTGTATACATATCAACATAAAGCCTCTAAGCCACGTACATGGTCATCATCATGTCAACTTCGGCGACAAACAGCCGCAATGGCAAGGAATGCGGACAACCGTCCTCAAACCTCTTCACCGGCTACACTGCGGTACCCCCCGCCACTATACATCTGTGACGGAGATTCGTACATGCGGTTATAGTTGATGGTCTCTCCGCCGAGCATCGCAACTCCAGGCTCCCGTCGGCCGAAATACGGCGTCGAGTCGCACCAGAAATCCCGGCAATTCGTAACAACTCCCCTGGAGAAGGGGTTCTTGGGCCGGCCAGTCCGCACACGATCGCGCAACCCATCCCGTGCCGTCGCGAAGAAGGCGTCAACGCCGAGAAGAGACGACCATTGTTGTAAGCAGCCATGACGCCGTTGTCGGTGGGATGAGCCAAGCATCGGATTTGGGCCTTGGCCGTTGGATGAGAGACCAGCAGCATCAAATGATGTAGTTCCAGCGGTCATGGCAGAGGCAAAGGCGCGCGAGCTTGGGTAACTCCTGTCAATCGAGTGACCTCTCATGTTCTCGTACGTCGTCTGGTTCCGCGCTATTTGAACCAGCTGAACCGCGCACAACATGGTGACCCAGACCAGCTGAATACAAACCCACAAGACAAGAATGAGGGTAAAGGTGTCGCGTAGAACATAGGAGCACAACTTCTCATTGATGACACTACACGTGGCCTCCGCAGGAGATGGCAGAACATTGATGTCTAGCGATCGTTAGGCAAGTTCACTACGCTATGAATTGGCGGGGTTACTCACAGTTGAATGTCAATCGCAAAAACAAGAGGATGCCGATCTCCAAGCAGGTGATATACAAGACAAAGTGGCGTAGATTATTTGTTCCGACACAGTTGTCAATCCATGGGCAATGACTAAAAAAAAATCAGTACTAGATTGGTTGCCAGCAACTTCTCGGAGCTTGCTCACTGGTCATGTTTCGACACGCAACGCGCGCAGCGCTTGCAGTGCTTGCTCCGCAAGGGCTTTCGGATCATGCAATAAACACAAAAGTTCTCTTCATCGAACTTCCACTGCTCGAACAGTTCGGCAATAGTAGCCCTCTGCTGGTTCCGGCTGCCGAGTTTGGGCACAAATCCGGGGTCCTCTATCATCGAGCAACCATAGAAATATGCAGTCAGGCAGAAAAAGACTGCAAATGACACATTCAAAATTGGGGACGAAGAAAAAGTCGCTGGAGGCCACTGTCAGTGCTCAAACTCCCAAGGTAGACAGCCATTTGGGGAGACACCGTACCTGGTAGGACGTGGAAAACGTATCTGACTCCAACCCAGAACAAAGTGCCCGCAAATACACCCGATAGATATGGCTGGGCAAGAAGTCAGCAAAGTAATGGCTGTAAAGGTGGTGATTAGTAGAATAGGGAATCAAGCATACTGTTTTCTGGAGTACTCGATACTCGGAAGGACCCTGGCTGGCCGCCTTCTGCGCTACCCACTGTAGGCCAAACGCCACCACGAGCGTGCTTGGAATGGAAAGATAGATCGGCATGTTGCTGAGGATCCAAATGGCCACAAAGACAATAAGAAAGGGCCAGAGGAAGAAAAACTTCGACATCGCGTTTTTGCTCCTCACCCAAGTCGTCAAGCCAAAAGGCAGCGTCTTTGAATTCCCGTCCAGGTCATACCCACACTCGTCCAAAGCCCGGTACCACACCCGGGTGGTGTTCATCTCCCCCGCAACTATCGCGGGCGTTTTACCATCACTGGTCTTGGAAAACCTATCCGCTCCATACTCTACGAGTCGTTGAACGCAAGGCAAGGATCCTTTCACCAGAGCCCAATGAAGGGGGGTGAGACCGCCATCGTCAACTGTGTTTGGATTGGCGCCCCAGCGCAAGAACAGGTCCACACACGCAGGGAATCCCTTATAGGCTGCCCACATCAGACCGGTATGGCCCTGTTGATCGACGACATCCACCGGTATTTCCTGGTGCAGCAGCAACACCAATAAAAACGCATTTCCATCAATAGTAGCCAGGTGTAAGATGTTGTATCCTTGGACATCCGTAAGAAGAGGGTCTGCGCCGCGTTGGAGGAGTAAATGGACAATGTAATAATGGCATCGCTGAGCAGCCCACATTGCTGGTGTTGCTACCGATTCCCCTCCTTTGGCGTTCACGTCGGCGCCGGAATCCAACAAGAACTTGCACATCGCGTATTGGTTGTTGATCGCCGCCCACTGAGGAAAGAAATGAGGCGTCAGTATAGGCCTCCACTATCGGGGTAGACTTCGACCCCAAAAAGGAGGATTCAGGTGGTACACACATGTAGCGGAGTTATCCCTTCTTCATCGGCATGGGTTGCCGTGAACTTTTTCTCATCAAACAACCTTTGCATGGCTGGGACCTCCCCGATTCGGGCAATCTGCATGACGTCCTCTCCAAGCGGAATTGAACCCCCGCGACGCGCCGGTTTGTTCATCTGTTTGAGCTCAACGCTGGCGTTTTGAGGGGCGACTTGTGGAGGAGAAGCCGTGCTTTTGCGCTCGGAGGGAGAGGAGTTGTTGGAATCCAGCCCAGCAGAGCTGCTATTGCTCTGCGACCCCGGCGGAGACATGGTGTGCGTATTTAATCGTGGCCCTCCCATAATTTCTGGTTAGGAGATAAAGCGCCCGACCCAGCCGTCAGCAAGAAGATATGCGAAAAAAAAAAAAAAAACGGATGAGAGAAGGTGGTAGGCGTTTCGGTCTGGCGATTTCTTTCACGGTATCCCAACAACCATTGCGCGGTCAAAGTCACGAAAGGAAGAAAGGTCAGAGTCGCCTATACGTCTGAAATCAGATCGAATGAACAGAAACAGGAAGAATATTATGTGCGGGAAAAGAATATATGTCCCCTGGCGGAAAGCGAAAAAGATCAAGAATAACAAACAGAACAAGAAAATTTGGGGATTCAGAAGACCAGGCAGATGGAATCGAGAAGGGGGAAAGGCTGAGGCTCGGAGGATGTGCAAGAGCCAATTGTCTTCTAGTCTATTCGGGGAGACCGCCGCACTGGAGACTCGCCGACCTTAATGTAGGTGCCTGGAGCCCGATTTCCAAGCACGACTAATCAAGTCGAGGTTAGTGCCTTACAGGATCTTCCGTATACAGGTGGTCTATCTACACAGGGGGAAGAGGCAAGTGTTGTTCTTTCCTTTTAGTTTTTCTTCCATGAAGAATAGTAGTAGTTGGTTTACTGTTTACTGCCTGATGATGGATGCCACCCGCTGATTCAGCATTCGAACAGAGAATGGTTACTATTCAAGAGACCAACTTGAACAATCCTGTGGAACATGAGTATGCAGGCTCTCTCTTGTTCACCAGATGAATGGCCAACGCATTGAAACTCAAAAATGCTTAAGTGCCCAAAAAAGTAATGTCGTGGGTTATTCCAAGAAGCCCCCAGCCTGGTCCAGCCACCACAAAGAGCCCCTTCCCTTCCTCCTACATAAAAAGGGGGAACAGAAAACAGGGAGAGGGTGAGGACAACTTTCGACATAGAAGGGCAGGAGATCGGTGCATCTCAATCATGATTGGGCCCAGGCCTCAATGCAAAAGAATCCCGTCGGATGTAGCTTAGATTGAAGACATCGCCCATAGGATCGCCGTCAATGGTGTAGGATTTGACACGCTCGGGGGCTGGTATGTTCCCTCTCTGCCACTGGAGGGGTTTAACGAGCCCATAGCTATGGCTTAATCAAGAAGTATGGCGATAATAATCAGGAACAACCCCCCTCAATGCCTGTGGACCGCTCAAGGTACTTGACCTGGTCGACGAGCATTTGGAGATCAACTCGCAGCTCGAAATCTGCAAGGAAACAGAAGCTGATCTCGAGCTTCGACAGTTCGCCCTCACTCACCCCACCGACTCTGGCTACACGATGGTGGGGGTAGCTGAGATCTTCCAGGGATTTCATGGCCACGCGGAGACTAGCCAACACTAGGCGGTGCATGTTCCTCGAATTCAATGATACGACCTTTTCAACCACGACCATTCTAGTAATGTACACGCTAGCAGCTAGGTACACAGCTGTCGACATCGGGCAGTATCGGTGCAGCCGTTGCAGATAGTCCTTCATGTTGATCGGTGGTTCGCGCTTTGAGACGAACCTTTTGGACAGGACGCTCTGCTGAACAAAATCATGACCGGCCCCAACATAACCTGCCGGAGAGCAGTGCAACTCGGTGACCCTTATTGGAGTGACTTCTCCGCTGGAGATGCTATCACGCCGAGCCCCAGACACGCCCACCGAGTTCCTGTCAACGGGTAAACATTGTCTCTCAGCTGATTTGACAAGCATCTCGATGTTGAGGTACAAGAGCTCTAGGGCAGTCGCTGGTGGGATATCGAAATCTTTCTTAGCGGCCTCCAGGTCGTGCTGTGCTGTCGAATCATTTGCGCCTGCGGATAAAACCTGCGCATCTCCGTCGCATTTATCAGGACCGTCCATTGCGACAAAGAGCAAATCTTTGGCAATCTAGTTGTATGAACGCAAGGAGCACCCCTGGGCTCACAGGTAGATAAGGCTGCTTGGGCACGAGTGGCATGGTGGGACCTAGCCCAAATTATGACGTGACCCCTGGTACCTTTGTTTCGTGGACTAGAGTTCGACTTTTGGTGGTTGCGCTCGAAAGCTGGAATTAGAGGTGATCCAGTATGAGATACCGAGGCAAGAGAAACAGGAAACGTTTCTAGATGATATGATTCATGATCGATGCTGCCAGTTGGAATTTTTCTCAAAAAAAGCAACCTTGTAGTTTGAATAGTACAAGCTTGTGGGTGAATGGGTCTTGGATGTCAAAGCAGTTCAAGATAACAGGCTCACTGTTGCTCACATAAGGCTGTTGATGACGAGAATAACAGAATTAAATGATGGAAAAGGGTGTGTTAGCGCATAGCCATGATTCACCCAACTTAGAAAGAGTAAGTGATGCCAAAAATCACGGTGACAGGATGTAGATGGATACTCAGAAGTAGTGGAATCTCGACTTGGTGTTTGTCGGTCGGACATTCAATTTCCCGATGTCACATCTAGAGATCTGATGTCTAATGGTACCCAAGTGCCTCCACCTACCGGTATTTACTTCGTTAAATCAAATCGATACATATATCTATACGCATAGGTACTTTATACACATATACAGACAGACTAACTAGCGTTAAGTGGGTATCCTTCTATTTCGATGAAATACAAGCAAGTCATCGCTTAAAACAATGGGACTTTAACGCCAACGCCCACGCCGACCATATCCATGTCGCTCTGTATCATCGAACGATGTTCTCGAATCGTCAAACAGAGATTCTCTAAAATGGCCTGATGGGCGGCTTCGCCCCCACACGGTGTATGATCTGAGATTATGCCCAAAATCCGCGTGTCTCCGCCTCGATCGAGCTTCAGCGTAAATGCGCACTGCCGCATCTGACATCTGGCGTTTGCCATCTTGAATAATCCGTGGTGAAATGCGACTGGTGCGGAGCCGATGCGCAAATGTCCTTTCCGTTCCACGCGTCTCTCTGAATGGAGGTGAACGAAGTCTTGGGGGCGGGCTGCTGTTGAATGAATCACGCCGGTTGTCCGCTCGGACACGGGGAGTCTCTTGGTTCGAATGATCAAGAGAGGTACGTCGCCGACCACCTAGCTTACTAGCTATGTTGCCTCCTCTGGCCCGACTGGTGTTTTGGACATATTCCACCTCCTCGGCAAAGCGTACCTGTCGCCGCCGCCCCATGTTCCTCTCGCTGTCACTGCCATGGATGGGGCTGCTGCTTTGATGGATCTCCACTGGCCGACTGGAAGTCCGCCGCTGTCTCGTGCGCATAGGTTCACGCTCACTGACGGGTGTTCGCTCTCTAGGGGGTCTGGGATTCCTCGTTGGCTGGCTAGGGCGAGAGTAACGAGGGCTGCAAGAGGAGGAACCATCCAATTCGTCTTCCGACTCAATATCTTCGAATCCATCGGTATCACTATCCTGCGTTGAGTCGGAACTTGTTTGAGTAAACGTCGACACTCGAGGCCTTCGCGGTGCTCTCGTTATTACCTCCGGGGAATCGACCGCAAATGGTCGGGGCGATCTGTCGCGGCACCTTGATGGGCGTAATCCATGATCGTTGACTCGATCCGTGAATCGCCTGATGGATGGTAAGTCGAACTGGAATGGTCGACTTCGAGGTATCGAATGTCTTGCAGAAGAAATTCTCTCGGCATGACACTTCCTACTCTGTCCCTGTGGCTCGATGATGTGAAAGCTTGGCACCCTCATTGCTTGTGAGACTCGCGGCTGACTGTACGAAGATTGCTGATATCTAGCACAGTCTTGTGGCTGCGTGCGTCTGCTCGGTCCAGTGCCCAGGCTGAACAGACTGCGACGGGTGACTTTTTTCGTGCGGATCTCTATCGGATATACATCCGCGTAGTCCTTAGCCAGGCACATCTTTCGTTATCGCGCAATATCCTGATACACTGGGCTGGTTAGGTGCGCAAGGCACACTTCAATGAAGCGCAACAGAGCTGAGAGACTGGAGATGACTCGAGAGCGAAAGAAAAGATATATAAGGCCCAGGCGTACTTCGACAGCAGCCCGGACATCCAAAATTTTTGATACTATACTCGAACAACAAAAGACCCACGCTTAACAATGACGGGGCATATTAATAGTCACCGACAAAGAAGAGCTCGATCTCTTACGCGGCTCAACTTGCAGAGACAAATGGATTCTCACAAACCTACAATGTCATGGAAACAAAGACAGACATGTGGTGTCGGAGTCATGCGTTTTAAACGCCTGATTTGGAACTGGACTCGGCGTATGTACTTTCTTTGAAGAAACGCCCCGGCGGTGGAAACGCGCCCGGGGATGCCTTTGGTTTTAAGGGTGACTGAATGACTTGAACAATTACAAGAGGCTTAGCGAGCATTTACACGAAATGGGCACGCCTAAGGGCGATTTTTTCAAGGATCTTGGTTGGAGTAGCCCGGAGAGGGTTCCTTGCAGGTAGGTATATAGCAGTAATTAGTACCTAAGACGACAGTAGCCTCCCGAACCCAATTGTGCCACTGGCAGCCTAGGCGATCGATTGGGTAAACGGACTCTAAATAGGCTTGCATTCGAAGGATTTCACCGCAGACACCCCAAGAACAGCCCCCGTATTTCTCTACCTAGTGGGTCCATGAGGAAAGAAGGGGTGGGCGGGCAAGAGAGTCGACTGGCCTCGGTCACAAGGGCTCACTTGAAGTCAGCCGGCCCAACAGAACAAAGGGCAAAGGCAAAAGAACGTCTCCGACAAAGGGGAACTAAAAAGGGCAGTCCTTGAAAGAGATGACATCACAAAAGGGTTTTATTGAAGACAAAGGTATCAACAGGGCACGAGTCACAACCGTCTGCATCAACCAACTGACGTTGCTGTCGATGTGGGACCAGCCCTACCGAGGAGTCCATTGTATGCGCCCGAGGGTACCTACAGGGCACGGGCGACTTGCATCCATACTAAGGCGTGGCTTCCAGCCCGTCGACAACAATAATATCATTCAACTGGCGCAGAAGCAGTAACTCAGGGGATATCATGGTTGCACATGGCACGCATGAATGATGTCTCGCAGGCCCTGCCATGTGGACCAAACTGAAGGACGAGAACAGATCAGATTGGTCGAATGGCGGGGAATAGCATGAATGACTGGATGGACTGATGCATCCTGGCAGCCTGCAGGTGATGTGGCGCAGATCTACCTAGGAGGATTTCGCACCGCCACCGTCCTGTGTGGCTAGGCATTGCAATGATGTATGTAGCTTTGAGAAGAGCTTATTGTGAATATTAAATATCATAGTGTTGGAAAAGTCATATCCATCAATTGCGGTTTATTACCCCAGAGCGAGGCTATCGCGAGACATTATGATCAGTGGAGACAGCCACAGCTCTAGTCCATCCATCTACGTCAACGGCCAATCCTTCTAGGACAAAGATTGGGCACAGGAGGAGTGCCCCTTGTGTCTTGTCGCGTTATGACCACTGCTCCATGAAATTGCTCTGGGTCTTGTCTCGTCGATAAACCACGTCCAGATCGAGCTTCTGCATCCCTTTCTGGAGACGACCCAATTCAGATTCAAGGACTTCCAGTCCCCTCTCGTGATCGAGATCGACAAGCGAGCTTTGAAAATGTGAATTTGTTTCCAAGGAAGACAGGAGAAGCATGGATGCCTGATCACTTGGAATCAGCTCGTCCTTTAGCGGCGAATCAGCCGCAATGCTATAGCTCCGCAAGCATTCAAGCGCCTGCTTTCTCTTTTCAGCAAGCTCGGTAGCACCGCCACCCTTCTCTTCCGAGCTCAACACCGACTCATATGATAATCCTACGCGGCGCATTAGGTTAGCAAGCACCGGGGTTTCCGGGGCGGAGTCAACGCAATCGGGAGCAAATGTCGCCATTGGGGCTGTGGAAAGTCTTCTCAGTGTGTCCCGCCTTGGAGCGCTTTGCTCGGAGAAACGGTCGCCCATCTCTAACCGGTACGTGGAGGTAAACGATTCGAGAATACCACAGAGCGACTCGCGATTCTGCAAGGACTTCGTGAGGTACTTGGCCGAGGAGGTCATTTCACCAATTATGTCGGAGATCTGCCAGTGGTGAGCAAGGGAATCAGGAAGCCAAAGTAGCAACATACATTGTCAAGTTTTTCATGAGATGCAACGCGCTGCTTGCCATGGTGGTTCTGGAGTTCTCGCAGTATAGGCCCGCTACACTGTTGCTTGGTAGACATCTCTGCTAATATTTCGATTTCGGGGTATAACGCTTCCAACTCCTCGGACAGGCCGGACCACGCATCATCCTCGGTACTCGTTGGGTTGTTGAATCCCGCATCGTCGGATTCGATACCTTCTAGGTATAGACGGTCCAGCCGACAGTGTATTTCTTCAGCGAGATAGCTTGCGAGTAAAGATTCCAGCTCTAATGTCCGTTTAATTACCAAAGAGTCATCACCGCCACCTTGTATTGTAGATGCGGTCTTCTCCAGATTCAGAATGACCTTGTCGTCTTCCTTCAGTCGAGCTGTCAGAGAAGACAGTATCCGTTTGCCTTCTGCTACCGCTTTCTCCGTTTCACTTTTCAAGTCGATTTCCAACTCCTGAGCGAGGTCACTGGACTGTAAAATTGACTCAGCTAACTGCCGACGCGATGTGGATTATGAAGCTTGCGTACCGCCGAAGATGTCTTCTGTCGCCCCAGCTCGTGCTTGGACCGTAGTCGCTCAATGTCTCTTGCCGACCTCAATTCCTGCTCACCTTTGACGCAGCGTTGGTTATTGAAAGATTCTTGTTGCGCCGCTAGAATATCAACCTGCTTCCGGATCTCCCCTGTCGAAGCATTTAACGAATCGGTCGCCTTTCGCAGTTCTCCGTCGTGTAACGGCCGGGTCGCACCAGTGTCGGAGTCGTGGAGAATGTTTCGAAGAATGCCCGAGCTGTCTAGCTTCGAATACCTAAGTAGATTAAAAACCACAGGGATTAGCCAACAGGACGCGATAAATTGGATCACAGTATAACGGCCATACAGCGCGAGCTCTTCTTGCGACAAAAGAGTGTCCGGACTCAAATGCTCCTCCACCCATTTGACATTCTCCGGATGAGTCGCGTCGTTGAGCGCCGACTCGATATCATCGCGACTGGCGCGAATATTGCGGTCTTTCAATATGGATAGTACTGTGTTTGTTGGATCTGTGGAGAGCTCCATGGTTTGTTTTGTTCGGTTCGCGAGGATGAATAGACAGGAGCTGGCATAGTTGGAAATTATTAGTCAGTTGGTTACCAGTAATTTACTCATCTACCCATCTGTCACCGCTTGGTTACCGCTTCAAGTGCCATCTTTGAGATGTACCATTCTTGCACCACTACCAAAGTCGCGGTCGTGAAACATCTTGTTTTCTTGGTTCTTTATCAAGCTGCCCAATTTGGTCCGGTCCTACTTCGAACGTATCTCTACAGCGAGAAGATTCAAATGATCTAATATTTTGAACGATCTATTCTAAACTCCCAACTAAGCTCAGGTTAACTAGGATCCATGGGCCGCCGATCCATGGGCCGGCGCATGGCCGGCTTCATGCACCTCTGGGTAGTACCAGGTGGTGACCGCGATAATAACATAAATCAACACACAGAGCCCGCCTTCAAGGTAGTTGGACTTGCCATCCCTCAGGAAATTTCCGACCACAAGAATAGACAAGACAACGGTGACTATCATGAAGATCTCAAAATTCAAACCCATGTCCTTTCCGAGGCCCCAGCCAACGATTACCACCAGCGGTGCATTCAAGAGGGCGGTCTGGATCGATGGGCCAAGGCAATGGAACAAGGCGAAGTTGATTTGGTTATCCCTATACCATGATTAATTTATGTTTTTGTCTTCGGGATGCGTTGGGACGAGGAATGAACCCACCAGGCTTCGTCGATGGCCGTCAAATGCTCCGCTGCCTTTTCAACCAGCGGAACCAGGATCAGACCCATGAAATTATCGGGTACTCCCCTCTCGACGATGTGCTCGATCTCTTGAACCAAGAAAACAGCCGACATACACACGAATGCAAGTGACACCGCAATAGCGATGAAACACTCAACCAGGGTGAGTTTGGCACGTCTTTTCTCCTCTTCCCGATCTTCATCCCGATGCTCGTCTTTCTCGAGGACCTCGTCGAAGATGCTGTGGTGGCTGTGGAGGTTGTAGAATAGGTACCTAAAACGAGTCAGTAAGAGATGCCACGACCTGGGTTGCAACGCGTATAAACCCACATGAGGAAGGCAACAAGGAGGAGCACGGCAGTTGCTCTGCTAATGGTCAAGGTGTATTCATTCAGGAGTGCCTCCGGGAGGGGTGCGGTGGCTTTGGAGAGCACAGCTGCGTTAAAGGCACTCGGAATTAACAGGCCAAACCCTGCAACCAGCAGGAGCCCCGAGCCAACTTCGCTAACTGCTTCATGGAAGACCTGTTCTTCCCGCCCAAAACCACCGAGGAAGAAACATAATCCCAAGCAGAGCAGAAGATTTGCCAAGATCGACCCTAGGATAGCCGCCTGGATGACAACAAAACTGTCATTTTTGATCAAGACCATAAAAAGAACAATCTCGACGACCGAGCTCAGGGTTGTCTCCAGCAGAACACCAAGCACCTTGGGTAACTTTTTTGCTAATTCTCCACCGGCAAAACCCAGAAGATTCGCCGACGGAACCATGGCGATATAGTTTAGCGCAAAGACCCATACGTGAAGGTCTGGTCGAGCGAAATGGAGCACAATAGCCGGTGGAACAAACGGCCAGAGGACGTTTACCAGCATGGACAAGGTACAGGTGCTCCTGAAGCAAACCTTCAGGAACAGAAGCGGATGAATCCCGCTTCGACCACTTTCACCAGCAGTGTCGATGCGAAACAACGTGCTGTCGGCATGGTGGGCCTTTTCGTTGTGAGACGGAAGCAGCCCGTTGTGATTTGGGTTCGCTCCTGGATGGTCTTGGTTCGGCACAAAGGCGTCCTGATATCCCCCCTCCCGTGGGGAGGATTCATGGGTGCTTCTCATGGCGACACGAAATGGATTCCGGTCCGAGGGCGGGCGCGTTGGGTGTGAAAATCTCCTGTGTATCGGTCAGGAAGTATGGAATCCTTCCTACCCTACACAGAGACAGAACAAAGAGGTTGATAATCCGAGTGACCCAATATCAACAGTTTGTTGGTGAATTCTTTATACAATTATATGAGAGAAAAATGAGATAGGAAGGACTGAACTTGGAAGTGGGCCAGACACAGGTTTTATTGCAAAGATCAGCAACAATGAGGCTTGGGTAAACAATCAAGAGTAAGGGGCCCTCGTGCCGTTAGAACGAATATTTTTAGAAAAGAAAACAACAAAACAAAAAAAAAAGGGACCACCAAGGTAGGTTTATATGCCACAACTATAATTGATTCGGCGAGATCAAATCTGTAGTAGTCGGGGTCGAGCGGAATTATATCAAAACATGGGGATCGCGAACGTTAATTCAGGAGACCATCCAAGACTACCAAGAGCACCAGCGTTTTAGGTTCAGCCCGTGTGGTGAGCGGCTGTGGTCGTGGCAGCGCAAGACTCGTGGGAGGGAAACAAACCCATGTATCAAGACTAACCCAAGTGGGTGAGGTGTGGTATGGCTACTTTGTAAGAGTCTATGAATATTCTTTATATCAACGCTTCAGGATCGGGTAATGAATCGATTTGCCAGTCCCACGTACAGTTGTACTCCGTATACTCCGTATATGGTAAGTGATTGATGGCCCAAGTGGTGCTGTCTCCATATTTATAGTGTGTGTGTTCTGCACAGCCACCTTGACTAGGTACTTGGCGGTGTCTTGGGGCTCAACGAGAAACATTTTGATTCATTGGCAATAACATGGATGTGTGTGTTTGCTCTGTATATCATACCGACAAACCACACAGACGATGCACGGTTTTGTTGGCTGATGAAGTCAATAGGCTCACAGCAGCAGTACTTACCTTAAGCACGCATGTGGCTATCGACCTATCAACTGGGTAGGATTTCGCAAGGAGTTGAGAAAGGTTATTTTACGGTGACACCTATCAGAGTCAACGACATTCCAGCTGACAACTGTGGAGGGCAGAGTGACTGGCGATCATCAATATTTTAAGATCCTATACAGGCGAGGCGGCTGTACCCTAAGCTTGGTGGCATATAGAGGCTTAATGTCATCCTAGACTTTGAAGTAAGCTGACAATACTAAATATATCATTGGCGTTGTAGCCAGTGCCGAAGGTGGGATGATATACAATACTGGTGTACCTTTGAATAATTGACCAGCTTGCCTCCATAGACAAGGACATCCTACTCGAATATTGACCGACCCACCAATCTTAGCCTCTGGTATCTTGGAAGTGTCCTATCATTTAGTCATTTTGATTGACAACAATTTGCCGAGCAATAATCCTACACCGTGCTGTGGGATGGAGTCATTATTGGCCCAAAAAAAACCTCACCATACAAGGTATCTAGCTACCTACGGAGTAGTTTAATTTCAAATATGGATCATGTGTATTGAGATGGGTGTACACAGTCATTTGGCAAGTATGCGAGTTAAATTGGTCTTTTTGGTACACGGGTGTAGTAACACACCCAAGTGTACTCCATCTGAACAGATTTAATGAATCTGCCTGGAGACATACACAAAGTACGGAGTCCTCTGGAGGATTCAGGGACTCAGGGACTCAGGGACTCAAAAGTGACAGGCTGGGCAATCAATCCGCAACGGTACGCCGTCCTTGGCTCAAGGGCTACCTCGATCCTGCCGTGCGATGTATTAAGGTATGGTATTGTCACTCAGATCGACATGCTGATCCCTCAACTAGTCCATTGATTGTCATCAACAAATGGACATGTTGGTTCCAAAGATTCTAGGATGGTAAATCATGTGATGGTTAATCAACATCTGCCTTCTATCTTCTTGGTTTTGGGGTTTCGCTTCTTTCAAGTCCGAAAGTAATGGGGGAGGAGTAGTACTTCATGGACATACCCAGAGCGTGTTCTGGTGGTATGGGTATGGCGAATACCTCGAAATCAACTAGAATGCATGCAGGGATTTCTCCGGTGGCCAAACGGCTACTATCGGGAGGGGCAACTTCTTACGAGATCTTTTTCCCTTGTCGCAAAACACAGCTCTTGTGCCTTTTATCAAGGTCCTTTTGGATTCAAATACAATAATTTTCTTTTCTTTTATATTTCCGTTTATATCTTCTGCGCACAACTGACCAAGTATTCGATCTTGAGATCCAAAATGTCTTCAATTACCGCACCCGGTGTCCCTCCGGTGGCCCTGGATACCATCACCCAGCACATTGGCAACACCCCTCTGGTGCGCTTGAACCGCCTTCCGCAGAGCTTGGGGATCGAGGCCAAGGTGTATGCGAAGTTGGAATATTTCAATGCCGGCGGTAGCGTTAAGGATCGCATTGCCCTGCGCATGATTGAGGAGGCAGAGCGGTCTGGGCGCATCAAGCCCGGGGATACCCTGATCGAACCTACCAGTGGAAACACGTATGTCGCGCCTCTTGCTTTCTTGTTTCTCCCTTCAATTGATCGTGTCTTGGTGAACTGACAGAATCGCTTAATTGTCGTCTATTAGTGGTATTGGTTTGGCTCTTGTTGCGGCCGTGAAAGGTTGGTCTGCGCTGATCCGAACTGTCGCTCGCTGGACCGTTGCTAATCTTTTTGAATTAGGATACAAGACGATCATCACTCTGCCGGAGAAGATGTCTGCGGAGAAAGTCTCTGTACTACGGGCCTTGAACGCAACTATCATCCGTACCCCCAACGAAGCCGCATACGACTCCCCCGAATCCCACATTGGCGTTGCTAAGCGTCTGGAGAAGGAGCTGCCGAACGCCCACATTCTGGACCAGTATGGGAACGTGAACAACCCCCTCGCCCACGAACTCGGCACGGCGGAAGAGATCTGGACCCAAACCGATGGGCAGATCAAGGCCATTATTGCCGGCGCGGGAACCGGCGGCACTATCACCGGTCTGGCGCGCGGCCTGAAGAAGCACAACCCGAATGTTCAAGTCATCGCGGCTGATCCTCACGGTTCGATTCTGGCTCTGCCGCCCACGTTGAACCAGGAGCATGTCAACGACCCCTACAAGGTGGAAGGCATTGGATACGATTTCATTCCCGAAGTCCTTGACCAGAGTGCCGTCGATAAGTGGTATAAGACTGCCGACAAAGAATCATTCCAGTACTCTCGGCGTTTGATCGCCGAGGAGGGTCTTCTTGTTGGCGGGAGCAGTGGAAGCGCGATCTCGGCTTTGGTGCAAGCTGCGAATGACTACAAGTTTACCAAAGATGACGTTGTGGTGGTTGTCATGCCCGATAGCATCCGTAGCTATCTCACAAAGGTATGTCTACGGCGGACCTCCCTCATCCATCATGCTAGAGTCCTAATATATCTCTAGTTTGCCGACGACGACTGGCTTGCCGCAAATGGCCTCCTCACCCCTCCCTCGGAGGAAGCTACCCCTCTTTCCCCGGCACTCCGGGCTCAAGACAAAAAAGATCCTTTCGCTGGCTCGAAGGTCCGATCCTTGCGGTTGAAGCCGATCACCACCGTCCGCCCCGATACGCCCTGCGAAACAGCGATCGAAATGATGAGAGATCGCGGATTCGACCAACTACCCGTGCTCGCGCCGTCCGGAAAGAGACTCGCCGGCCTCGTCACCTTGGGTAATGTCCTCAGTCGAGTCACCCACGGACGCGTATCCGGAAAGAGCCCCGTCTCCGATGCCATGTTCAACTTCAACAAGATTTCCGAGGTTGTTACGGACCCCAGAGACATGGGACTGGCCAGTCCCAAGGCCAACGGCGACGGAAACGCAGCACCCAAAATCAAGAATCGGAAATTCGTCGAGATCACGATGGATACCCCGCTGAGCGCCTTGAACCGGTTCTTTGAGTGGAACAGTGCCGCTGTTATCACTGAGAAGGACGAGCAGGGCATCATGAGACCGGTGGCTGTTGCCACCAAGGTTGATCTGCTTACTTGGATGCTCCACAACCAGAGCTCTAACTGAAATTAATGTGTTTGAGACTTTCGCATGCAAATGCAATGTGCATTGTGGGGAGATTATATGTAATTAAGGAATTTTGGCTCGACCTATATAAAGTATAGAAAGAGGGAGAAGGCATGAACACACGCCACTATATGGTCCGTCATGTTCAATGGGATCTGGTATTAGAGTTCTCATGGTTTTCCCAAGTCAACTACATATAACGTAATGCTGTTACAAGACATGACCACCACCGAGACGCCTTTTTGTTGGAATTGCAGTGACACTCACACCGCACCAAAATTACTTCGTGTGGCACCACTCCAGCTCCGGCTCTACGCATCGTAGCTCTACGGGTGTCCAAAGCTCTCGGATGGCCAGATGTCTATAGACTCAACCTTCCCAAAATATGCTACCGCAATCTCTTCGATATTGACTATACATCATATAGCGACAGTCTCACTTGTAGTATAAAAGAGTCATGATATTATATTCCAATATACCACTGTCTCCGGGTCCTCGATATATGCCATTTCCACTGTTACATAGCTAGCCGGCACGCATAGGTAAAGCGTTATCATGTTAGATTTGGAAGTCCTTGACTTCCATAGTAGGGCTGCACAATTTCCCTAGACGAGATAATCAAGCAAGAATACATCGGAGGTCTGTCTAAAGACACTGTCCAATCCACTCCTCCCATTTTCTCACCCCAGCTCCGAGGTGACCCTCCTCATCCCCCTTCACAGCACCACCGACAACATCAACGCTGATGCCAATCTCGTCTCCGAGGAGATCGAAAGTGAACGTGTCGTTCACATCGTTACTGCCCAAGATATCGTCCTCTTCCTCTCCCGTGCCAAAATCAGTGTTCGCATCCATGAGACCCTTGCTCTTCGACTTGCGTATCCGGTCAATTTCAGCCTCGAGGCATTGACGCACCGATCCCGGCGGGAGAGCAGTGAACAGATCTTGCTTATTGGCAGCCACTAGGACGGGGACTTCGCCAGCGACCTTGGCCACGTTTTTGTTCTTTTTCTTCAATGCACGCCGTTGAAGAACGAACAGAACTTCATATAGGTATGAGGCGGTGTCACGGAGAGTTTCGGGGTCCGAAAGAGCGGCGGTGTCGACCATGAACAGGACCCCGCGTGCTTTCATGTTGGAATCGTTCGATGTTGACATGGTCGCCAACTGGGACAGGCCCTGAGACCCGCGCAATTTCCCATGGCCGGGTGTGTCTTTCACTCGGTATTTGACTGGATTCCGGGAGATGTCTTTCAATGACGAATCGTTGACGGACCGATATCGGTTCGAGGCGGTTTGGACGGAGGCGGGGAGGCTCACGGTTGCCAGTGTAGATGATTGGGAGGTATGCGTGGTGCGAGACAGCCTTTTGGCCAGTTGGGACGATTTGGATTCGAGCTGACCGATAGAACAAGAAATTAGCATCTCAGAGCTGGCTTGGAAGGCAATGTCGACTTGACAATGGAAGGGAAGCTTACCAATGATACAAAAGCAGTCTTGCCGGAGCCACTAGGGCCGAGAAGGAGGAAGTTGGAAGACGGGGGTGAGGCAACCCGGCTGTAGAAGATCATATGAAGCAACACAGGCAGTCCGAAGGCAAACAGAGCCGTGAGAGCAATAGCTATGGGATTTCCATCGAGCAACGCCGTTGCTATCCCCGACAACGACTTCCAGTCGCCATGGTACTCCATAATTGCCGTGTACTGTGCTCGGTCAACTAGGACAACAGAGGAAGGACGTGGTTTTCGACAGTGCAAGCGGCAAGGCGCGGGGAAAGAGATCAATTATCCTCTCCGTCTGGTTTGTGAACCCTGAAATCAAGCTCTTTGCGGAATCGTTGCCAGTGACCACTATCCAACCATTTTTGAGTTCAGTGCAGGATCCAAAACCCAAACTACTAGTTTCTGGCTAGGTTGGGTGGGTGGACGTTTGGTCGGTGGGCCAGGAGCTTTGTTGGGCGGAAAGAAGACGGGTGGGAGCATTGGATCATGCCACCTTTAGGATTCCCGGGATCATCCTCGGCCGGCCTTATCCGTTATGTTTCGCAAAACATCGGTGTTTAATTAGGGTTTACGCTGTTCTCCTGAATGTCATGCCGAGGAAATGCTTCACTTTATCGATTTATGCAGTCATTGTCATATATTATATCGACTACTCCAGGTTTCCCAATGTAAAGACCAAGCTTGTCCTAACCCGCAACTCCATATTCAAGACAAAAAGACAGAAAGCCGAGACCAAAGCAGAAAAGCGAAGAAGCTAAAAAGCGCTAGAAATTTGAAAGCATTCCGTATGATCAACACCTAGAACCCCGTGTCATGCATAGAGACAATTATGCCTTGTTGTTATCCTTTGAAGAAGAACCAGAACTCCTTTTAACGACGCGCTCGTCTTTGACGCAGTGTTTGAGGATCCAGGGGTGCCGTTGGATTTCATCGAGTGTGATCCGCTTTTCAGGATCAAGGACAAGTAACTAGGGAATGTAAGTGGCCATACGCATGTGGAGGAAAAGCGATGTAGACATACCCTCTTTATCAAATCTTTCGCCTCCGGACTCACGAACGAAGGCACTGACATGTCCGCTCGGGCAATGCGCCTTTGTGTCATGACGGGGGTGTCTTCAAAGGGAGCTTCCCCGACCAAGAACTCGTAGGTTAACACTCCCAGGCTCCACAGATCAACCTTCTCACTGTAGAAGTTGTCTTGTTGTCCCGGCTTGAGCATCTCTGGGGGCAAATAGTCCAGAGTTCCACACATGGTTTGACGCCGGTTATTGGGTGCATGGACACTCCAACCGAAATCACTGATTTTGATCTCTCCATGTATACCAACCAGAATGTTCTCGGGCTTAATGTCACGATGCATGACATGCTTCTTGTGCAAGTACTTCAGAGCAGCAGCCATCTGGGCGATATACTGAGCAGCCTTCCACTCCGGGAAACGGTGTTCCTTTCGGAGGTGCTTGTACAGCTCGCCACGGCCTGCAAACTCCAAAATCAGGAAGATGCGTTTGCTGTCGTGGAAGTGGCCATAGAGCCTCAGGACGTTTGGATGACGAAGGTTGCTCTGGATCTCAATCTCCCGTCTCACTTGTTTCTGTACCCCACCCTGTTGCAACTCAGACTTGTGCAAAACTTTGAGCGCGCACACAAAGCCGGAGGATCTCTCTTTGGCTAGGTAAACCCGGCCAAACTTCCCTTTTCCAAGCGGTTTCCCAATCTCAAACATCCCAAGGTGTAACTTCTTTGGTTCGGGCTGCTCGTAGAGTGCTGATGTATGGCGCTGGTCGCCATTTTCGTCTACAGCACGATGCGAGAGTCCACGCTGATGCCCCTTGCTGGGAGACGAGCCAGCACTCATTGCATTCACCTTGTTGTCATTTGTGTTTTGGAGGGCGAGCTTTAGAAGGTTGGATCTGCTGTTGCCACTGTTCGACTGCGCCGTGGGCCCATGGCCCGCAAGGGACACAGCGGTCGACAAGGAGCCCTGGAGTGTGACAACAATCAACACACTAAACCTCTTAATTCAGGTGTGGAACCAACAGCAAATACCTTGTGTTTGGAATAACCACTGCTAGGAGCTGCGGATTCATTCTCATCCTTGACAGAAAGATGCTCCAATCGAGCTTCTAGGGTCTTGGTCGACATGGCGACGGAGCTTCGTAACGGCTTCTAGAGTGTTGGAGAAACAACAAGAAAGTAAAAGGTTGTTACAAAAAGAGAGACGCGTTCATATAACCATAATCAGCTCCTTGATGGTTCCTCCAAATAGATGAAAGCAGGGTGTTGGGTGACAGCGCAAGTTGGCGAGGAATAGATTGAAGGAAACCTGTGTGAGATGGTGCTGAGTGCTGAGCGGGTGTTTGTCGCAACCGCCCTGCTAGCATCACCCCAGCAACGCTATCGGGCCACCTTTTCTCCGACCTCCGCGGGGTAGGATTAACACCCTATTGCACCGCCAGAACAGTGATATAACGTCAAGACTAAGGAACCATCCTGCTAGTGTTTCTCTAGGCTTCAAGATACCGCAACAAAGCTACAGATCATCTTCTCAAATTGTGAACATATATTGACGACGCCATGGCGGATCCGGTTACCATGTCCCCAGGAGCCCAACAACCCAGTTCTATCTCGGTCAAGGGTTTCAAGATCACCACGCAAAAGTTGCCAATCTTAAAGGCCGATCCGATTGAAGACATGACCAATAAGCTCGGGATTACGCCACCCGAGATGATATTCGGTGACAATTACGTTGCGATAGAGCATGAAAAAAGTGGCTGGGGTATCAACTTCAATGCTTTCGATGCTTTGAATCGGGTTGACAAGACTGGCGCATCGATGCTGAAGGTTGCATATTCGAGAGAATGGCAGAGTAGCAGGTATGGATGCTTAGTTGTTTGCAGCATGATTGCATATCCAAGCACTGAGCGGCTAACACATGACCAGAGAGAAAACTCATGAAGGAATCAAGGAAATCGTCAAGCCGTTTGATTGGTCCTACAGTACAGACTACACGGGCACTGTCTCTCGTAACGCAAGGGAGTTTGAGCCGACAACGCAAGCCATACCTATCGAGTTACTCAAGCGTCCGGACCCGATATTGTTTTTCGATGAGGTCATCCTTTACGAGGATGAACTTGCGGACAACGGCATCGCTATGCTATCCTGCAAGATACGAGTAATGCCGGACCGGCTACTTTTGCTATTGAGATTTTTCATGCGTTTGGACAATGTACTCTTCCGTCTCCGGGATACAAGAGTGTATGTGGACTTTGATACCCTCGAAGTTATTCGCGAGTATCAGTCCAAGGAGTGTGAATATGAGGTCGTTCGTCGGGTAAGCACATCCTATCTGCGGCTGAATATGGAAGCTAACCGGTTCATGAAAGACCCTAGCGGCTACGAGAGATGATATTCCGGCCGTCATGAGAGATGCCAATAGGCTTTCAGAGATCCTTCAACTCAAGGAGAAACGTTCAGAGCGAGTCATTCTCACCAAATAGCCAGTTCATGTTAGCCATGGAAAATGTCTCCTTGGTCTGTGTGCCTTATCACCGTTTCTGCGAAATAGAAAACGGGTTTCCTTGAGCGCTTGTCCGTCCCCATTCAGAGTGGCAGGCAAGGGAGAAAACATCAGGTGTTTTCAGGGGTAGAAGATCTCCAGCAGGTCTACCGAGTTCCACTGGGAACCTGGCCACCACTCTCAGGCAAGAAGTATCTCTACTCGCTGCATGTGCTCTGCAGACGCCCCGGGAACCCCCCGGAGCACTAGGTACGCTTGTCTTCAGGCTTGACAAACTCCTATACTCGACTACCACCTTTTGATCGAGCATACCGCCTGATCTAATATCCTATCCCTATCCAGCCCATGTCTCACCACTTTTGATGGGAAATCTGGTTTTCAATGGTGTTGGCCTGCAAAGCTTCAAGTCGTTGAAGGGCATGTTGATGAGACACAACCATGGTCTGAGCGCCGTTTCTGGTGGTTCATTCAACAGAATGGCAGAACACCCAATCATGCAACCCTCGCTGAGTCCAATTCAATGCCTGCATTAACGGGAAGTAATCACCGCCGACGAACGTTCGCCGGGCTACTCTGTTACTTGACAAACAAAGAAAGTCGAAGCATAATTACGATCTGAACCCTCGCAGTCATTGACAGGAATATACTAGAATGATGTAACAAGGATTTCCAAACATAGGCATGTCATCTGGGTAATTTGAAAATGTTGTTATATCACCAATGATTCTCTATAGATCTTTGGTTCTTTGAGCATCTGTATAGATCTGTGGCCCAATGGCAAAGGGGTAAGTTTGCTCTGGTACAAGCAATGCGACGCCAAGACAGCACTAGTAGTAGTTGTACCTGACTCGGATGTAATTTACGGTATACTGGCGGTACTCCTCTGCATGATCATTGGACACGGTGGTATTATCCATACCACCTAGTACCTAAGGTAGGTAGGTATCTGATATTATGCATCTCCACACTGCCCACCCACTCATTCCCCATGGAGAGCAGTTGGAGCTCTGGGATGCGACGCGAAGCTAATAACATCTGATCCACCTCCCCCAGTCACGTCAGTGTCTACTGTCACCTTTCAAACCCTTTGTTTTTGTTAGAACTCAGTTGTTCAGCCTAGATATACCATACATTGAATACATTGTGATCTTGTCTTGTTTATTGTCGGAGCTTACTTTCCTCCCAGCCACTGTTAATCTCTCCAAGGTCGGTGGACACGCCTTTTCTCCAACAATGGAGACGCCACAGGTCCAAGTTGGAGCTCGAGAGGTCTCTCAACGCCCGAGCGATGCTACTCCCAATACCAACTCCGCAGACGTGGAAATGACAATAGCGCAAAATCCTACAACCGAGACTCAAGGCGAGACCGCACCAAATATAAACTTGACAGACGCTCCACCCGCGGAACCCGTCGCAAATCCCACTGAAGCGCCGGCCGTCAGTCAAAAGAAGCCTGGATACCATTTTCTTGAGTAAGAGTCCCATCTTCCTGGGATGTTCTGTGTTGCGGCTTGTCATATAGCCTCTCCGGTCGTCTCCTTCACACCTCATCTTGTCATGCCCTGATGGAACACACTCCATATGCACCTCCCTTGCGCTCCGCTGTCAGTCCGATTAAATAGTCCTCACTGACCCGCCCAAGCTTCTTAACCTCTCCAATCGTGCAACTTATCGTTGGGAAAGGCGAAAATGAGACGACTTTAACAGCGCATCAGACTCTCCTGCTGGAATCTCCACTTCTCGCCGACGCTGTCGCGGGATTTACTGAATCAGGCCCTGTGAGTTACACGGTTGATCATTGCTCGGTAACTCCGCTGACTCCATCTTTCCACAGCGGCGCATTGAGCTTCCCAACGAGAACGTGGAGGCATTCGGTTATTTCTTACAATTCCAGTACACCCGCGACTACTCCGCAGATTCCCCTACAGAACAAGACGCAGCTGCAGCAGGCAAAGACCATAACGGCGAGCAATTGCTGAAGCATGCGCGCGTGTACACATTAGCGGAGAAGCTGGGGATCCCGTCTTTGAAGACGCTCGCGCATTCCAAGATCCACCGTATCAGCAGTACTCCTCTGGGTGAAATCACGTATGCGCGATATGTCTACACGAATACGCCTGCTGAGGACGCCACTATTCGGAAGCCTGTAGCTATGTTCTGGGCCCACAGGAGCCATGTTCTGCGCCATGAAGCCGAGGGAGAATTCAAGAAGTTGTGTCTTGAAGTTCCTGAATTTTGCTTCGATGTGCTTAGTTTAGTATTGGACCAAAAAGAAAAACGGGCGCTAGATAGAGCTGAGACGGAAGGCGGAGTTAGAGGAAGTGGGAGGAAACGCCTGAGGAGCGGTATTTAGTTGGAAACCGGTAACAGAGACCGCCAGATCATACGGTATGCTAGGACTCCTTAAGATTGATTCCTAAGCAATTGGCAGATTCTTAATCTAGCCGATTACCGAGGCATGCAAACCACCCATGGTGGGATTGGCATTGCCCGGTGCAATTGGGGCTCCTCTACCACGCGCCATTGTGAGATTTTAGGCCAAAACTCGGTGGTGTGTATATGCGAGAGCCCGTACGCATCACTACTTTGGGCTTACGAGAATGCTCTTTGTGGTATTGACGCTGTTATCCATTCAAAATGCAGTCTGGCGTGTCCCTTCATAACTAATCAAGATCGCTTTAGATGTCTGACAACTCTAGTTGTCATACTATACTCCATGCATTAGCATGCAGCCTGGCAGGCCAGGCTTTCAATTTCCTCAATAGCCTTGGGTGCGGTGGTCAAATTTTCATATCCATCTCGGGTGACATGTAAATTGTCCTCGATGCGCACTCCACCTACGCCCCAATACTTCTCCAAAACACTTGAGTCGATGTATTTGTTCAACTCAGCAGAGTCCAGGTAGGGCTGGATGATAAACCGGCAGAAATAGATCTAGACAGCAACATATCAGTAATCAACAACACCTCAGGTCTGCGCATTTTATAAAAAGTTTTGCGTTGCTTTGTAACTTACGCCTGGCTCGACAGTGACAACTGATCCCGCTGGCAAACGGCCTCTCACTCTCAGGTATTTGAACATAGAGTCCTTGTCCTCATAGTTCGGGTTGCCCCCAGTGTCATGAGTGTCCATTCCCAGGTAATGACCCAGACCGTGCGGGAAGAATGCTACGCTGACTCTCTTCTCAAACAACTCCTCCTTCGAGCCGCGAAGAATCCCTAGTTCCAGCAGGCCATCGATAGCGACCCGATGCGCGTGCGCATGCACATCCTCCCATTGCACACCTTCCTTGAGCATCGCAATGCATTCCGCCTGCATCTGCAAAACAATCTTGTAGATCTGGCGAGTCTCCATCGGAAATCTTCCCTCCAGCGGAAACACGCGGGTGATATCAGCGCAGTAGGTGCGGTATTCACCTCCAGCATCGATAAGAACATTCCCCTTCCTCTTCTTTGTCGCAATGTCGATTGTGTCGGCGTTGTTCTTCGGGTAGTGGAGAGTAGCCCCGTTCTCACCGCAGGCGACGATCGGATGATAGGACTGCTCGCGAGCGCCGTGGGCAATGCATGTCGCGATGATGACGCTCTCGATTTCCCTCTCATTCGTGGCAGACTGGGATTTGCGGAGAGCCGCAATGTGCGCCTGGGCTGTGATGTCGTTTGCTTTTCGGAGAAGGGCGATCTCGTACCCGTCTTTGACTACGCGGGTCGTTTCAATGGCGCCCTTCAGCGCGGTAAGGTTAGTCGCTGCGAAGCCGTTGAACTTGGTTTCATCCGAAACCTGGTCTGCGATTGCAAAGGCCACGGCCTTTCCTCCGTGCGCGGTTGCAATCGAGGACAGGGTGGCATTCACGTCTGGCGTAGCTTGCACGCGATCGACGTCATAGAGCTCAAGGGCCTCGGTTGCAGATAGGGGGAGGCCAGACCAGATCACGTCTTCTGGATCAGTTGCGGGGAGGAAGAGTGTCAGTTCGTCTGTGCTGGCGTTGTATACCAGAGACGAATCAGGTAGCAAGCAACCAGACAAGTAGAAGAAAGGGCGTCGCTGCCTGGTAGCCGGGACTGATTAGTCTCGGATTGAGATAGAAGACTACAGTAATGATGTCGCATGAAGGGGGACGTACCTAAAAGGCATGGGCTCGTCATTGTCCTCGATCATGCGAGTTTTCTGCGCCTCCAGATACACGACGGTAGGACTACCATTCGCGTGAGTCTCGAGTTGCTGGGCAACCCGGCGCGCATGAGCTTTGGCTGGATATTTACCAGCTATAATAGCATCCACGGTAGCCATTTTTAATCAGTTATTCTCAACCTGGGGGGTGGCAACTCCAAAGACACAGAACAATGTGGAACGACTTGGGGAACGTGGCACATCGGTCGAGCAAACCTCGAGATATGGGCGGGGTATCGAGCTGCGGGGCTCGAACCGGTTACCGTCGGTTTAATTGTACTGCCGTGCTATATTAAGTACCAGTATCCTTTGTCTCCGTTATCATTACTCGCGGTTGCAAAAAGAATGAGTATTTCCCAAGGAGGAAGTAAGTTTACCCTAGGTCATTTAGATCACAGGGCCGTCGCCAAGAAAATGCGAAAAGGTCAATGCCGGATATCAATCATAATATTTATTATTATAAGAAATGAGCTCCGCTGGGATAATCGAGAGTAAATCTACCTGGACGGGCTACCCTGGCTGCCAGAGACAACCACCTCTTCGAATTCCATTTGCCATCGGTCCACTTCGGCGAACTTCTTCGCCTGTAATTTCAACTCTTCGCTGGCGAAATTGGGCTCCGTATCTGCATCTGATTCTGACTCTGATTCAAGGTCATCCGAAGGGGGAGGTGAGGACAGCGGGGAGGACGTTTCAACAGGTTGGTTTTCCTTGTTCATTCCAGTGGCGCCGTGGGAATTGGATCTGTAATTACTTGGGTTCGCATTTGCCTGCTCCTTGCGCTGTTTTAAGCGACTCGAGCGAGGGTTTGCCTTCTTTTCACTGCCAACCGCATTCTGTGTCTTTTGCTTCGCCGCGCGGGTTCGACTACTAGATGGATGTTTGGGGTTGGTCTCCCGGTTTCGTCGCGATTTGTATGATGGCTGCGAGAGCGCAAAGCTCAAGTCGTCATCTTCCTGATCACTTGCAACCCCAAACTCGGTCCCATCGTGATGTCTTAGTTGTCTTCTAGGAAGAAATTTGTCTTGGAGAATTGCTGTAGAAAGGGAAGCCTTTTGGTCAACCGCTTGCTTGCGACGGGTTGCTGCACGTCCCGTCATACGATGCGCAGTAGGCGTGGAATCCGAATCTGAAGGACTCGAGAGCGCACTGCTGCTCATGGGTGACCTCATTGTTCGATTGAATTGCTCCGGCGACTCGGATCGCTGTGCCGGACTCGGGGGTTCGCTAAGGTCACTTTCTTCTCCGCTTGATTCAGGAAGATCAACGCCAGACCCTGTCTCTGTTGATGGAGACTTGGCAATATCCCGGTTCTCCGTCGACAGTTTGCGCTTGCGGGAACGTTCGCTTGAAGGTAACGACTGGCGGGATGGGGACGGCGAGGCAGCCGACCTTAGGGCGAGCGATTTCCCTCTAGAAAGGTTCAACGGCGTGGACTCATCCTCCGGGCTCAAGCCGCCCAGAAAATCGTCATCCAAATCAGAAGAGCCATCTTCCGCTTGCATCATCTGGAGAATGCTGGGTTGTCGAGGTCTCCTTCTGAAGTTGCTCAATACCGAACTTTCAAAGGCCGGGGTTCCCGGAACTTTCGAACTCATATCTCCTTTCCGTCCGGCAATGGAAAGCGTAGATGAATAGCCGCGGGCTCTTGTAGGTGGTCGGCTACCTGTGGCCGTTGCAGGTGACGATTCGACCGCCTGCTCATATGTCTTGGTCATCGGTGTCTGATTCCTCAATTGCCGTATGATTTCCGAATCCTGAGTGCCGGTGCCGATTTCCAGTTGGGATGCACCTCTCGTGCCATGCGTATTCTCTGTCGAGGCTTTGGATGTATCCCCTGAACTGACACCATCGCGCCTTGGCTTCGACGATACATTTTGCGTGGAAGCAGGCACGGCCTTGGATGTCGGGCGACTACGCTTTGCGGGCGGACGCGGCATTGTTGTAGATCGAGGTGATATATGCTATATCCGTGCCCTCTGCCGTGTGTTTTCTTGCGGAAAAGGGTGGTGTCGATCTTGGAAGAGTTGGGATTATGGAGTAGACTTCGTTTTCAGCTTCAGAAGCCCATGTCACTTCAGTGCCCAGAACAAGATTATTCGCGGAGGTGCGTGCCGAATGAAATTGTAGCCGTCAAATTTCGTCGATTTCGCAATTGGGTGTCAGCATTTGAGAGTGAGGTGATGATAACGATAAGTACAGGTTCGCGCGCCAATGTTGTTTTGCGACAACACCAGAGCGACGCGTGTGGAGAACGGGCAGCGGCACGTGTCTGTTCTCCACTCTCGCTATCTAATCGTCCAGACCTTAAGCCTTTACATACATATATGTGTATATACTCTGTACGGCATATCCGACTTTGACACGAACTTATGATGACTGCCGGCGTCTGATCTAGGAGCGAAGATACAGCTACTACCCATGCTATCCACTAACGATCGGATAATCATCGGATCAATCTTAAGAGCGGCAATGTTCCTGGCAAAGTCAGGCAATTCCAAAACGTCGGACAGATTGCGGTGGTATTTGTGGGGTGCGTTTGGTGCTGGATCTAACCTTATAGAGGCCTTACCTCCTTTTTCCAGATTAGCCAGACGGGTTTGGTCCATCATCATAGTCTCGAACCAGTGAGCCCGTGCTTTACTGCTGCAGCAATTTTAAATTAGTCTTTTCCCCGCTCCCCAAACCGTCAGACGTCCAGACTGGATGGCCTCTCCGGCTGTAACCTGGATCTAGTGGGCATTCGTTGACTCTGAAATGGTCTCTCTTTGCCTCCCTTGTCACCGTGATTTGATTTCATTCATGTAGTGCAAGCGTCGCTATTATTACCCGAGTCAACCCCACACTCGTTTCGCTGGACCATTCTCCGTGGCGCGACTCTATCGTCCTCTTCACCGGGCTGTCCCCTTTTCCTGAGCTGACAAGACCTCTCTAACGTCACATCTACCAGAGAGGCACTCGTTACCTTCGTTTCATTTTGGCCCATGTCAAGCGGCATGTGATTACCCTATGTCTAGAGACGGTACTCTACACCGTGAGCTCAAGCAGTGTGTTTCGTATATACAGTGATAAACACGCTGTCGCATCCTGCCTATAGCCTCCCCGGACATCAGCGCAATGTCCGCTTCGCCAGACCAAGACCGGGGAGTGTCGCTTGACGTTGCCGTCAGTCAAGCGGCTATGGTCTCCCACGATCTTCAAATCAGCAAGAAGAAACGAAGTAACTCTGAAGCGACTGAATACCCCCGAAGGCGTGCAACCATAGCCGTACGTACCGTACTCTTCCTCTCTTGTTTCCTCGCCTCCATCTGTTCGATGTTGCTCTGTTTGGCTCTTTCTCTGGGGGTGAAGGGGTGCCTTCACTGCTCACTTCCATCTTTCCTGAGCCACAGAACCTCGAATTGTAGATCGCGTTGGCTGCAAAGAGCTAACCGTTGATCATGGAACCAACAGTGCCAGATATGCCGTTTGCGAAAAACAAGGTGCAATGGCGCACGGCCAAGGTGTCAGCTTTGCACAGATCTTGACGCAGACTGCGTTTATCGCGAGCCTGGAATTAAACTGGATGCCGGTGATAAATTAATCATTGATCGGCTGAGCCGAATCGAGGGATTGCTCCAGTCTAATCTGGTAGGACTGACTGGTCATTTCCCGGTGGCCTCAACATCTCCAGCCACCAGTAATGACACCAACATTGGCAGTGATGAGATGACCGCGAGAGCAAATACCCTCGTCCCTGCTACACGTGGACGAACGTCTATAGTTGGAATGGGTTCTTGGGCAAATCCACCGACCAGCATCTCAACAATGCCTAAACTACACACCACGCCCGCACTGCACCTCTTGCAATGGCCCTTGATCCGTGACCTGGTTGCTGGTCCTTACGATCCACATACTCTTCTGCAGCTGGAGATGGTCCGTGAACCCCTCAAAATGAGCACTGCCATGGGTTTCGATTTGTCAAATGCGACCTCGTATGTCCAGGCTTTTTTTGAGCGCGTCAATGTCTGGTATGCATGTGTCAATCCCTACACATGGTCTCAATACTACAAAACCGCCCTTTCACTCGGGTTCCGGGAAGGACCAGAGAGTTGCGTTGTACTCTTGGTGCTTGCCCTTGGCTGCGCTAGTCAACACGGCACCATATCCTCGATCTCCCCGGACAGGGAACACCCAGGACTGCCATATTTCGTTGCTGCCTGGGGCCTCCTCCCATCAGTCATGATGCGCAACTCTGTGGTTGCTGCCCAGTGTATCGTTCTGACATCGGCTTACCTATTTTATCTAGTGAGGCCACTGGAAGCATGGACCCTCCTATCCAATGCAAGCATGAAACTACAGTTGTTGTTTGGCAACACCTCTCGTATCCCACTACAATGGAGGGAGCTGAGCGTGAGGATATACTGGAATGCCCTCCTCTACGAAAGCGACCTGCTCGCGGAACTAGAATTACCCCATTCGGGTATTGTACACTTTGAAGAACTTGTTGATCTTCCCGGGGGATTTGAAGAAGAAGAAGAAGACGATGATGATGTGGACGGCGATGATAGCGACAATTCTATTGACGATGATGTCGACGGTGACATCGATCTCAGAAAAGAACGCGGCGTGGACAAGACCAATGAACCTTCAGTAGGCCGAGACGAGCTCTGGTATTTCTTGGCCGAGATTGCCCTGAGAAGGCTCCTCAACCGAGTCAGTCATATGATCTACCAAAAAGACAACACGTTGACTCTTGCATCACTGGGCCCTATTGTCTCAGAACTCGATTTTCAACTTGCCCAATGGTATGACAACCTGCCTCAATCCGTTCAGTTCCCCCTTTTGCACCCCCCAATATCAAATCCGGTCCAGACGGTTCTGAGACTACGATATTACGCATGTCGAACTATAATCTATCGACCTTACATACTGGCGGTCTTCGAGAACGAACAAGCGGCCTCCGATCCCGTGGTGCGAGAGTGTTGCTGGCGGTGTTTAGAGGCAACGTTGCGTCAACTAGAACATATAACCAGCCATCGCGAGGGACATCTGCCTTACCTTTGGCAGGGCGCGCTTTCTATGGTGTCCCAATCATTGTTGATAATGGGAGCAACAATGTCACCCGCCCTTTGTGGACTACTGCCAGCCGCTGCCCGCGTGGACGAGATTATATCAGGTGTCATAGCAGAGGTGGAGAGGTATTCCCACCTCGCCCCGAGTTTGAAGTTATCTGCGGAAATTATCCGTGATGCGGAGAAACGGCGACAGCTCTGCTTAAGATCAGCTAGAGGACGGGTGTAGGTGCCTCTTCTTAACATATATATATATATATATATATTTTGATCCGTTGGTCTTTTTTCCCTCGATCAAGGCTATTTTACAATTACTTAGAACCATGTTTCCACGTCCGTTTTGTACTCTAGGATTAGAAAACCCAGGACTTGTTTCACTCACAGTCTTCTCGAGAATGCGATTGCATTGAGACCCAACAGCGTGTCATCGAGGAAATTTTGTCAAAGGTAAAGCACTCACTACAATGATGCCCCGGATTATATGTATTAAACAGAACATCCAGGGGCTAGTAGGATTGTTAGTGCCCGCTAAGATAGCGAAGCATTGGACATTGTATTGATATCTAGGGATGTTGGTTATAAAAGTCTCTCTGCAGCCCCGACACTAGGTCTATGGGCCATAGTATCACTGATGGATAGGTACATACTGTGCGACCATGCCGCGCTAGTAAGCACATCCTCAGAGGTGTGTATAATAATAAAGAAATATCACAAACAAGTCATCATCTAATTTGGGGTATTTTGGACATGATCTTCATAATTCAGAACCTGGTCAGGGAACGGGAGCCCCCAAGGAAGTAAGAAAGGCGAAACCAAAACAAAGCAAGGCAAAAAGGAAAATAAACAAACAGATAAATAGATGCAAGATACAATCGGAATAGCGCCTGCACATGTGATGGAAGTGATAAACATGATTGGAGGACAATATTAGAAGACTGATGTGCTTTATATGAGGACCCACTCGCTGCCTCTTTTGATGAACTTATCAAGCATCATACTTATATCGTTCAAGGCAAAACGGCATACAAAAAAGCCGAAAAATTCTGCTGCATGACGAGTGCTTAATTCTAAACCCACCAAAGTTTCGGAGGAGTGTTTGAGACCAGGGTCTTCGACCTGCTGCGCAATTTGATCTGACAAGGCAATTCATATATTAGCTGGTATAAACAACTGATTTATAGAATTGCACTTACCAAGGACTTGAGCCGCATCGCAAAGGCGGGCCAAAGCACCCATGTAGTTCGTGTTGGGTCCGTTGAGTTGAAGCTGGGTCGTATCCCGCCTGACAGGCTGAGAGTTTGGCAATGAAGTCATTGGAAGAGAGCTTATTGTCAAATGGTCCTTATTGGTTTCCTTCGTGCCAGTCAATGGCGGCGCAGAGCCTATCCCCGAGTTTTTGGAACGTAATTTGCGCCAGGAAGTCAGGTATGACTTGCTCGGCACACTGGAGGTCTTCGTGGGCAACGTATCAACGTGCATTGTATCATCTGGAGATTGCGGGTTCCTGAAGAGGGGCATGGCCCCCTGTACACCGACTTCGCTGCCAATTTTCTTTGTCAACGAGGCCTGCACCTGCTCAAGAACATTCTCCAGTGACTGCATTTCATCCAAAACAGCATCAGCATCGTAGGTGTCAACTTTAGCCAATTTCAGTAAGGCTGCAGTTAATAAGTCACAATTCGAAACCTTTTCATCAACGGCCTTTATTTTGACATTTTTGACCCGCCAAACATCCCGTGGGACAAATAGTTTCGTTGACAGGTAGCCACCGCGAGGGTGAGCAATCGTCTGGTAGATGCATCTCATAAGCCAGAACGGCCGCAGAAGAAAAGATTCAGGACATGGCTCCAAAGGAAGAGGGGCGTTGGAGGCCATCGGATTTGGAGTGCCGGGGCTGGTCGGTGAATGGATATGGCTGTCGAATAGATACATGCCACCACTCGATAAACCATTTGGGACAGCAGTGGCACCGGCTGCAGGTAATATGAGCTCCGATGCACCGACTGTACCCTTCTGAAGGTCCAACGTAGGGAATGCCTGGCTGGATGGGGTTTCTGGCGAATACACAGCCGAATCGGGCCCTGCCAAGGAAGGGTTCCTTTCTCGAAAAGATTTCGGCCCCAGACTTGGTATTCCTAGATGGTCAGGCATCGAAGGAACTTTGTCGATTGATCGGCTTGGTGAGGGTATTCTGGAATCGTCCTCCGGTATCGCAGTGCTGCCGGAACCACCACCATTAAAATTTTCACTTAGAGAGCCAATGGAGGCATTTCGCTTGCTCGAATGCGCCGGCCATTGTCCGCTGGAGGAAAGCCCTAGTGCCCTACTCGTAGAGGTTGGATGGGTTGGTTCATCTTTCGGGAGAGGCGGCGGCGGCCTAGAAGCCCAGTGTTCAGGGGACTGGTTGGGTCTAGACGCAACCATATCCTTGGAGCGAGCATTGGTCTCTATCTTCAATTCTGTTGTGGTCTGGCCCGACATTCTTCGAGCCCGAACACTAGGGCTTGATGTCAGTCCTTGCGAGGGGTTTGTCAATGCAGAAGCTTCTGTAGCAGATTTGTCTGAAGTGAGGGTGTTCGGTTCTTGCTTTTCACCCGCCAAGGATGCAACATCATCCTCCGCAAGTGGAGATAAGGCAGCGCCGCCCGTTGTGATGTTGGATGCAACAGAGCTCTCCCAAGTCCTACCAGAGAAGCTGCTTGAATCCGACTGTCGGGGAAGAGCGGACTTCGAGTGAAGATCAAACTCAAAATCATCCATAACATAGCCATTTGTCATTTCTTCCAATAAACGTTCTTCTTCTTCGGCCTCGTCATCATGATAGTCCGAGTTCATGGCACTAGAATGATCATGGGCCATCTGCTCGACGCGTCGCGCCTCCCAACCACGCGACATTGCTACAACTGCTTCCTGCTCGGCTTCCCGTACTTTTTGCTTCGCCAACTCGACATTTCTGCGGGCATTTGCCACAACATCGTCATCATTTCCGTTTCGTAACTCCATCGCCGGTTCCAACCCCTCATCGTAGGCAGCCTCAACAGCTGCATCAAGGGCTGCATCAAACTCAGCTTCTGTGCCCCGGCTAAGCCGACGGCTGCCCCTGTGCCGCAGGTAAACAGAAGAGGCTTTAGAATGCAAGGAAGCCGGTGAAGAAGCCCCAGATTCGTCTATAGTATCTAGCCATGAGGTGGACTCGTAAAGATCCCTTGAGTGAGTACTCAACAGAGACAAATCGGAATATCGAGGGTCATAGATGTTGCGCTTCCCAGTTTCAACTTCCACATGGGAGTCCACTGCATCTGAAGACGTGCGTTGTCCATTCCAAGGCTTGTCCAATGGAATGTTGAATTGGGAGCTGGCATCGCTCTGTTTGGTCACCATCGAAGGGTCAGTGTGTCGCTGATCACCTTCTTCATATGTAGACAGAGGCGGTGTCTGACGTTTCGGAGGAATGTGGCTTTGGGTCAACTCCCTTGGCTCTTCGGGTAATTGCTGACTGGGAACGGCTGCGGATTGGGTAAAAGTCGCATCATCACTAAGAGATTTGGGGTGATAGTCGTCCAGGGAGGGTTGCAATGCATCGCCATAGTACTCTTGGCTAATCGGGCGTTGTGGGAGGGCTTTACTCTCAGCCCCCCCAGAGAAATCCATGCGTTCCAGTTCAGTCACCCGTATCATGTAAGTGTCCCGCTAAAACCATTAGATTTGGTACAAGAACGCTCTGTCGTCCAAAAGATAAAACTTACAATCTCTTGAAGTTTTAGTTTCTCATCTTCACCACCGTTGCTCCGGAGCATCACAAGTTGTAAGAGTCGGCAGGCGTCGTTATAAGCCTCCATGGCGCCTTCAAAGTTTGCTGCATTGTCGAGAAGAACAGCAGTATTGGCCTTTTGCAAGGCTTTCGAAAGCATTGCTTTCTGGGAATGGCCCTTCCGGCGTTTGTCGTTCTTTTTCCCATCGGCAAGAGATGTATTCAAATCGTCAAATATTGATGTTTCACCCTCTGACACGATGGTATCTTGCGATTCAGCCAAGAGAGGTCCAAGGTCATCGGCAGCTTTAAATCCGGGATTTCGCGTGTGCGACCACGGGTCTTTGAAAAGGTCAGAAGACTTCAGTTCGTGGTTGGTAGGAGTAAGATCGGGTTGCTGCCAGGCGGCATTTGTAGCATCGGGGACTGTGGGAGCGTCAACTTCTAGGGAACCCAGAAGTGAGGCACCTGCTTGGTCGTGCGTCATTTGGTGCTGAAAACCATGCTGTCCCTGGAACACCGGGCCATTGTTTGGCGGCGATATTATGGCCGCATCAAAGGTTGAAGTACTGGAAATGTTTCGTTGATGACCGGCGAAAATGATGGAACTTTTACTGGAGGTAGTAGATTGGGACCACCGGTTCAAGGTACCGAGGCCTCCCTGGATGTTGTTATTGCCTGGGCTGCTCGGGTTGGAGGGTGTGATTCGGCCCAAAGTCGGTGTTACCGCACCATAGCTCGAATCATCATCCGCTGCATTGGGAACATCGCTCTTGAATTTGTTCCATGATGGTGAATATGTGTGAGAAGCAGTTCCCCCAGCAGTAATCGTGGCATTGGGTGAAGTCGACCCCGGCCGAAGCATTTCGTCATATGATCCAGGGCCTTTCAACTTCGGATTTCCAACCATTTTGTTGATTTATTCCCGTCCAAGTCAGGATTAGACCCGGGCGACTGATATGGAGGTCGGTGTATCAAAGGCAATCGTAGTAAAATCTGGCGCGAAGCTCATCTATAAAGCGTTCTCAATTGGCGGCTTCGAACTTTCCCTATGCATATATGATGATAATATACCAATCCAATCATGAGATGAAGGCCTTCTCCGAAAGCATAGATTGGTGTCAAAGAATGGCAGACGAGACTATAATTTCGCACGTGTGAAATCCAGGGATATATAATAGCTTGGTCAGGCCGTAGCTGTAGGGGACACTGTAGATGTAACAGGGCTGTCGCACATCCTTTCTAGTCGCTGAGGTATGAGAACCAAATATCACCGCCTACAGCAATATAATCTGCGTAGAAGATGAGGAAGTGGAACGCTAGCTCCCCAATCAGTGACTGTCTGCTTCAGCGCATGATCTGGAAACTGGGGCAGTCTAAGAGGAACACATGCTTTGTTTCTCCTGTGTTCTTTCTTTCCCCTCTAGGCGCGAATTAGATGGTATCAAGATCCTTTCTTAATCACCACGCATGGTATATTGTGACTGTTCTGTGTTTGCGACAAGCAAGTGAAGGTTAAGGTAGGATGATATTCCAGATACTGGTCTGGTGACTAATGTTTTCTGCCGCCTGCAAATGCTGCATACGAAGTGCAGATTTAATTAGCCCCTGCTCCAAGTGAATGGACAGTCTTCGTGTGTTGAAGAAGCCGGTCGGGGGGGGCGGGGGGCTAGAGCACTCACAATCCCAAAGGGACACTGATACCTGATATAATTATGGCTTTTGCTCAATAACCAAGCAATGAGACCTCGTATTAGTATATAATGTTATCGGTTCTCAATGTCAGGCACCACTAAGATGAGAATGGAGAGGGAATGGATAGAAGAGTATTATTCTTCCAGATGTAGCGCGGAAGCTGTGTGGACGGTACCATGGTCAATGCTCAAAAAAGGGGTTGGCTCCCTTTCCCGCCTTTCAGCAGCTTTTGATACATGTTGTAACTGTATGGCCCTTACAAGTGTATTGGATCCAATGAGTTAACGGACACAAGGGATCTTGGATTACTTTAATGTATCCCTATCATTATATTTTTTATCCTAAATCCATAGATACTATATCAGAACATTCCCCTGGTGTTATCATCAATGAGATACCATAGTGTCTTTTACTACTCTGCTTCATCATGAAAGCGTGGACGCGACCACATATCACAAAATATCCTGGAGAATCTCGCTTTTTGAGTTGTGATTTGGTTGACACCTTGCTCTGGTGACTCTTTCTTGATGCCCCACCCCTTGTGTTCTAGTACTCCAAAATGTATACATCCATTATATGATTGCCTATGTAACCTACAAGGATGGTTATACGCCTAACCGTAAAATTGGAGAATAATACTTCATAATCAAAAATGGAAAATTGATTCATATCAAAAACATATGAATAAAATAAGATAACGATAGTCCATCTTCGACCGAGTAAGACAAGATCCAATGACCTTCCTCAGATACTGGCTATCGTTGCAAGAGATGGTTTGTAACTAGGCCACTTTTAGTCAATGTTTTCTGAGCTGGGATGTTGTAAACGTCAATCCGAGTTATTATAGACGTCACGCATGAGGGCTAAGTACATACATTATACAAAATCAACATTGAAACTTATGGTTAGTTAGCGCTGAATAAATGAACATCGTGAACCTTGCCATATATCAGAGTACTTAAGACTTGGTCTAGCGAATAGTATCACTACTAAGATGCTGCCTATAGCTTCATACTAGTTAGAGATATCTTCGGAGATATTTATACACAAATAACCATATTATTAAGTGACTCCAAAATCACTACCCAGCACAACTTTTTTAATTGGCTATTTAGCCATGATATGAAATACTGGTCTCAACTGTATTGGTTTGGTAGTAATTTACTCTTCACTTTCATCTTCCTCGCTTGTCATCTCAATATTCTTTTTTGAATCTGGTGGGTTATTGGTGTTGCCCTCGCTTTCACCCTGCTGTTCATCTCCTTCGCCTGGGTTACTCTTAATCGCATCATATTCTGGCCGGGGAACAGGCTCCCCAAGCTCCCCAAGCGCAGTCTCTATCTCTGGCAGTATTTTCAAGAGACAAGCAAACTGGTCAACGGGCAAAGAAATCCCCTGCAATGTTAATCAGTAGGGCTGTTTAGCAATGTGCTATATGGGTCATAAAAACGGACTTTCTTGCCAGGAAGCTCTTGCCCATCTTTCTCGTAATACTCTCTGATATTAACCATGTTCTTTCCTCGAAACGACGAGACGTTGACGCGTCGCATTTTGGATATCTCCCAGTAGTTGTCACCATTCGCGTCAATTTTCGCGGAGGAGTTTGAGGCAGTGGTTGCGGGTTTACTTTGTCCGATCGGTTTGGCTCTCTTCACATGAGAGACCTCATCATCGCCAGAATCATGATCGGAACTAAGCACGCGCTTTTTTCTAGTGAAAGGCATAGCTTGTAGGCGACAGTAAAGTGAGATATAGAGTGGGACGTGGTGAAGATGATGGACGAAGGTCTCGAGTACAAATATGTACGTCTATTTTGTTATTACGTAGTTTACTAGAGCAGAAGACGGCACCACCGCCTCGGGAAGGAAGGGATTGCCGCCAAGACATACAATACAATACAGCAGGAACCCAAATTCGTTACCATTTTCTAGGATCTATGTACTCGATATGTATTCAATTTACGGTAGCATGTGGTTTGCTTGAATCTGATCGATAAAACTATCAGCGAAATCTGTATACTAGAAAGTCACGGCCCTTATGGCTTGCAAGAAGACTGCAAAAACAAAACCTCTCGCAACAACGTCGACTTGAAGGCAGTCAAAGACCTTTTCGAGAGCTTCTCGACTAGCAGCAGCACCCATGACACTTGTCAAAGCCTGAGGCAGGCCCCTCTGGACGAACAGACTTCGCGCTTTTTTCCGAAGACGTTCTTTCTCAGAATCGCTCGGTGGCGGCGGCCAATTCTTCAACTCTTCTTCGGTTGGTAATGAATTTTCACGCAGTCTTGTGAGATATGATCCAAGGGCATCATCCGACGAATTGGCATCGATCATAGATTCTTGCATCAAGACACGTATCGTCTCCAAACTTGGATTGCCGGGGCGCAGAATGTATGATTTGGCCGCATTCAATAGAGTGCGCCTTATGTTCCAGGCAGATGATAACATGTACAACTCGTTGATGACTGCGAAGATGAGCTCCACAGCTATTCGGGTCTCGTCTTGAGAGATAGAGTGTTTTCCAGTTCCCGACTTATTCAAAAAGCTGGTGGCGTCCTTCGTAGACTCCGAGAGGCGGACGGGCTGTTCTAGATTTTCAGAGTCTCCCGACAACGGAGTGGTGGGATAGTTAGCCTGACAATTGCTATTCTCCTGGTCCAACTGCGGCGCTGGATGGTCAGACATTGCGCTCTTATCTGACGCCAAGTGTGAATTGTCGACCTTTCGTTCCTGAGGACCTTCGTGGCTTGCAGATGACCCAACCGCTGTATGGACACCGTCGGAGACCTGTTGTCCGTTTGCTGCAGTAGAACTGAAGGATGCATTTCTCCCGGTCCCTACCCCAAAGACGCCACCCACACCACCAAAAACGGCCTTACTTCCCCCAGACACACTCTTGGGTGCATTCGTGAACACACCTAGAACACCCTTTCCCATATTCTCAATCGCAGCTTGTGCGGGAAAGGAAAAGCCAGATTTTGCAGAGCTCCCAGCAGATTGAGGACTGATGGGCCCATCTTTTTCAAGGAACCTCTTCATCTTCTCGCATTCCGCAAGTTGCTCGTACTCAAGAGCATCCTGCAGATATCGCTCAAGTTCCCTTGATAGTGCGTATTGCGTCTGGCCCTTCCACGAAGGAAGGACGGGATGGTTATCTCTAAATTTTTGAAGTCTGTTCAATCGCGAAATTGTTTCCAACGTCTCATGGAGAGACTCGAAATCGGCGTACTTCCTAAACACCATCCATCCTGCGCGATCTGAAGAAACAGCTTCGATTTGGAGCAGGTAATCCAATGCGGGTTTAGAACGGATCAATGACGTTTCTTCAGGACCTGACCCATCATCCACGGAGATGGAAGCACGATGGAGCGTCAACGGACGCGATACCGAGTCATTTCGCGAAGTGGTTTGGGATGGATGTGAAATCGATGATGGTGGCGGCGTTGAAGAGATTATCGGAAAAGGCTCAGTTTCTCGGGTATCTTGAGTGGGATCCATAGTTTCTTCAGCGGACATGTTAGATTTTTCACCGCTGTCTTGAGAAAACAAATCCCCGTCTTCTCGATCGGATTCAAATGATGCTTCTTGCGATTCATCATGACGCGTTTGCTCAGAACTTTGCCTTTGTAGGTTTTGCGCAACCATCATGTCACTCAGCCTTTTTGTCTCTGCCAAGGCCTGCTCGGTAGCTGCATCCTTAGAATCACGCATGGATTGACTGCTGCTGGAGAAACGGTTTGGATTCAGCCCACTAAGCTCCGATGATGGGGACATAGGTTGTTTCATATCGTCGTGTTGCTTCTTTCCATCGACCCCTTGGTTCCTTGCCCCTTCAACGCCAGCATCAATGGCACTCATAATTTCGGATTCACCTTCACTAAAAAGGTAGATAATCCAGCCATTGATGAATTCAGGGCGCGAAAGACTCGAAATTGTCGTTTCGAAAACGACCCCAGACAGAACTTCACGTAAAAAGTTCCTTACCGTGGGACAACTGTATGCCTTCTGGTCCAGAAAGTTAGATAATATATCGTCTGCTATCAAGTTGAGCTTCTTCTGTTGTTGCTGGCCTGCCAGAAGATTTGCCAGGCTGCTCTCTGGGTGTAATTCTATGTAGTGCAGGATGGTCTGCTCCGGTGCAGAAGACCCGGAGTTTTCGAGGGCTGTGGACAATTCGTTTAAAAATACAATGATCATGGAGGAGGAATTAGTAAGAAATTCTAGAAAGGCATCTGATGTGCGTTTGCGCGAAAGGTGAGAGGACACCGCGTAGACAAATGAGGCAAACAATCGCCGGCAAGACATGGGAAATGTCGACTCAGTTGGCAATATCGGTTCATACCAGTAACTGGACTCCATTATGGTAAGTCTGTGAGTTGACATAGAAGTTGGAGACTTACTTTACGTAGTCCCTGATGACTGCATCAGTTAACGAGCGCAAGGCAGCTGCTGTTTCGGGACGGAAGGAAGAATAATCCAATTGTATCTCTGATGCTTCCTGGACAGCATTCTGTCCCTGGCGATCATCATTTTTCCGGTCAACCTCGCCAGATTTGCGTGTCGGCCAATCAAGTAGCCTGTTCGCGATGTCCAATGCAAGTTCTCGCCTTCTGACGGGGTTTCGTGCATCCAATGGTCCACTCGCGGCATGATTTGCGTCTCCCTCCCACGTTGCATGTAAGACGACACCAGTAGCTATCCCAATCAAAAGTAGACCAAGTCGTCCCAAAATAATATATGTCACTCCTATCAAAAGAGCGAAAATACCAAGCAGACCTTCAGTGCTCGATGTTGCGAGGAGGTTGAGAATGTAGTCAAGTGCGTCTTTGGGCTGGACAAGAGGAGACGAGGAATTGGACTGCACGTCTTCAGGGTCCGCACTGTCTGTTATTCGCGTCCCTTTAGCTGGTTGAGATTCAGGTTGGTGGGAAGAAGACACATCATCTGAAGTGACCATGTTTATAAGTCACCGTGAGGTGTCGCATTGGCTAGTAATCAAGGCGTGCAAGAACGAGTCTTTGAGGATATCAATAGACTCCACCCAGTCGACTCGACGATTGCACAACTGACTCTCGAATCTGAAATGCTGCAATAGGAGTTGGTTCGGTGGTTTGTCAAATTAACGGTAGTGGCTTTCGGGCCTATATATGGAGTAGATAGTACTGTATCCGTACCGGGGCAGGTTACGTTAGACCGTCATTGCGGGTTGTCCATACCAACGACGTGGTTTAGAATATTCTGCCACCGCCTCTGGACAACAAGCAATGCAGCGTGCTTCTTCAGGCGAACTAACCTTGGTAGGCCTGCGGGAAAACCGAGCAATGTCGAGGTTGTATTCCGTACACCGTCTATAATAATGCAATGCGGTAATAGTCAATTACTGGGTATGGCGTAGTCGGTAACTACTAGAGTACACGAGTGACGGTGTAAGCTTCGTCTACCCTAAAAATCTCCCAGAGGTACGGATATCCTGTTTGGCGAGAACAAATGGCGGAACAAATAACCTTCGTATTAGACCAATAGTACAGAACTCTAATCTCTCATGTATAACATAATTATAATAATGTGTCCTGTTCTCTAATGCCTCGCTGTTTGTGTAGAAACCGCAGAAAGGGCAAAAGAGAAGTGGATTTCTTCTACGCTGCCCGAGTGAATCCAAACATTCAAAGTAAATGCATGTCATGTCGGAAGAAAAAGGCAGCGATTTTGTAGTTTTCTCAATACCGTCTCATCTCTCCCCTTTTCTTTCTTTCCTTCTTCTACTGCTCAGTGTCCTGCGTATTGTTGCTGGGATGTTGGCCGTTATTGTATTTTATGTATTTCGTGTGAGAGCCACGCGCGACAATTGTTACGTGTTCAGCATCCAATCTCTTAGAGATGGACACTGTTGTAAATGCAAGCGTCTTACCGACTTTGTCAGCGCGGCCTTCGATCTCAAGCCAATCTCCTGCAGTTGCTGTAGAAAGATAGTTGATATGGATATCGGTGCTCACACCCGTGGAGTCGAGACCACAGGAAGCAATTGCAAGTCCACCTGCCCAATCAGTAACACAGGCCGAGAAAACACCGTGCAGGGTGCCCTTAGAGTTTAGATGACGAGGTGTAACCTGGAGACGAGCCTGGAAAACACCTTTCTCGGCATAATAGATCTCTATGTCGTCAAGGAGAAAGGCATATATGGGACTATTGACACGAATGCGTCCCCAGACCTTCTGGACTTGATCCATTTCCTGATTTTGATTCATGATAATCAGTTGGCGCCGAATTATCGGGCTCAATGGATAAAGAGCAAAGGTTGAGGAGAAGGGTGGTGCAGAGATCGATTACAGAAAGAAATCAGAGAACTTATAGTGCGGAAAGTGGATTTGCAAACACAACAAACGTTTGTTTATAGCTCAAAACACCACCCTTGTACCGTACCGTACTACCGAATCTAGTGTATCAATATAACCACGATCTCGTTGAGTTGCGCATAATGGACAGTCACCTGGCCATAGTCACGTAAATACATAACCTGTTGGCGTATGAACCTAAAAAGAGGTGGTTCAATTAGCTTCCCTGACATGGTAATAAATACACCAGGTGTGTAAAGTTCTATACCTGGTCTTCGTACGGAGTATCGATACGTTCCAAGTACGCGAGGGCTTGCTGTTCGACGCACCCTAATTGACTGACTCTTCATTTGGCATCGCGCCCGGCATTCCCCCCCCCCCGGCAGTACTGAGCCGTCTGTTAGTATAGGCACTCAGTACTAACCTCCTGGATTCCTGGATGATTATGTATCTGTAGCCTGACTACCTTAGGTATCCATGTAGGTACGGTGTGTAGATACTATATGCATAACAATTGTCTAATTTCTCTAGGCTTGCGCAACCATCGTTGTGTGTATATCATACAGTTGCTGCTTGACACCTCCCTGACTGCCAACTTGAAGTTATTCAGGTCAGATTATGACCATTGAATACTAGGAAGTAAACTACCGTGCGGTGAGGGACATCCCTGCGTTTTGAAACAATATGCTGTTAGGCATCACATCTGGTCTCACTGGGTGATACTCGATCATGTTTTCTCGGTGAAGTCGATTTGGCAGGTATAGAAGACATCAACTGCTCGATAAAGTACCGTCACTTGCAGGGGTCTTGCTCGTCTACATTGAGAAATGGGCAACTGCTAAGCTTAGAAGGTTTGGCAACCCAGATTCGCAAGTATATGTGTGCTAAAGAAAATATAATTGGTATGCGCTCTCTAGATCCATGCCCTGGCAGTATAAAACGGGCCCATCAATGAATTAATCAGAAAAAAAGAAAGATGGGAAGACAAAAGGTGTATAGGCAGAGAGAGAGTTAATCTGCCTTTTTCCTCATCACCAAGCCCTTCAACCAGGTGGGCATCTAAAAACGGCTCTATCCAAACCCATTGCCGAGGTAAATTCTTGTACTAGAAGTCAGTGGTCAAATGCCTGGCTATTGTTTGGGACGCGAATTGCGTCTAGATAACATCTGGGAAAGCATGAAATGATTGACATCCTCATCTGCCCAATATGTAAGGTGGCTGGCGATGCTGGCAATTAAAGAGATATCAAAAGCCCCTCTGTTCACGAAAATATTAGCAATTGATTCTTAATATTACAATGGATGCAGTTCTGAACAGCGTTGGATAACTTACTCCTGGATGCTGTAGTCAACTCGTCCATTCGAGTTCAATGACCGCACTTTTTCGTCCTCAGCCTTCAGCTTCATTTCGTGCTGAGTATGCCCGTAGTCATCGGACTCGGGCCCTATCGGCTGGAACTGATTTTTGCCGAACCTATCGTTAAGCCCAGGTGTGCCATTATACAGTGTCTCCATAGCCGGATTTAGCACAGTATGCTGTCCGATATCGTCGGATCCACCTGGAGAATCCAGACTAGCAGAGCCTGACGTCGAGGTCTGCTGGGATTCTGAGCCAATATAGGATCGTTGCTGAGAATGTTCCCCCGAATTCAAACTCAGCCCACGATTGAGCAAGCCACTCGCAACACCAGAAGTAAGGTTATTCCACAAAGAACCTACGCTTTGACCTACCCGATTGCCAAATACTGACAAGCTTTCCCCGGATGCTGTCCAAAGACTCTTTTTCACAGATGGCAAGGGTTGAGACTTCAGCGACGACATTGCCGGCGATATCAGTGGCTCCATACGGTAGCTTACAGGATCAGATGGATGGAATATGTTGTACAACTGCCCGCAATTTGGCGACGATACAATAGATCTGGAGTCGTTCAACCCAAACTCGGTACTGGAATAAGCTGGATAGCGCGTGGAGGCGTTTGGTGGCGGCGACGGATAGACAGATCTTCTGCCGGAGATTGTCTTTCCTTTGAGCATCTGGAAAAGTGCAATTGGTGACCCCAAACAAAAAAATTCCTCACATTTAAAGTCAAACGAACGACTTGGAGATGCTTCTTGCTGGCCAATGCTCGTATCCGCACCAGAATCTTGCTTTGTAGAGCTGGGATTTTGGTCTTGATGGCACAGTATATCAAAGAGAATGGCACTACCAAGGGAATGGCCACAAAGAATCACCGATCCCTGGAACGACGGGTTTCGTTCCTTATAAAGCTTGACAATGCGATTGCACTCATCCTTGACAATGGTAGAAATGTGCTCGCAATATGCACTTTGGTATAAGAGCACGTCCATTGCCAAGTCAGATATCAGATTTCGTACCGACGGCACGCTGTCTAGCGTAATGTCGGCGAGGCTTGGGTAAAGGTCACTGTCTAAGACGTCTGCGTCCGTAAGATCAAGTTCTTTTCGGTTTTGCCTTACACCGTGGTGTGGAAAGTCAAGAAGATGCCTCCAGCTCCTAAGATTGATCAGCACACATCCATGCATGTTCTTTATCGTGATCCCGCAATTGTAGACCTACACAGGAAGTACCTGAACCCGACAATTTTTGTGCTTATCTGCGTATGAAGAATTTAATTCCTGGAGGCCAGGCGAGGCTAAATATACCCCCTTCATAGTCTTGCGCAGGACATTGACATCGTGTATAAAGTTTATGCTTTCTAAGCGTAAGCCCAGCCTTTGGCCAATCCCATGTGTAACAAGGATCAAATGATCAACTTCCCGTTCCCTATCTTCATTGTCGATTTCTCGCGAATCTTCCATCTCCTTCTCCTCCTGCCTACGCGCTTGCTCTTCGAGTTCATCTGTATTCTGTGGTTCGCCGGCAAGAGAAGACATTTGTCTTTCCAGGGTTGATCTTGGACTTTTGTCCGAAACGCCTTGGTTACCTGGGCTTTGGCCATGAGCTGTGCTGCTTTTGAGGGTCTCTGTTTGGGCTTTGTCTTGAGAATCCGTAGGAATCGTCCCAGGAAAGCCAGAGGGCGACCCTGTATCTGATTTCCGCGCAATGTTGTTGGAAGCTGGTTCCTTTTGCTTCCTCGCATCACTGAATCCACGCACTACCTTTGTTCCAGGAACACCGCCTAACTTTTGATAAACAGTTGTGCTCACCCTAGACATGAAGTCATCGTTGGCCAACAATGCTTTTGAAGAGTCTTGATACGTAGCTATGCTGTTCATGTAAGCACCAAATAGTCTATAGCTTTGAGACTGGTTGGCCGGAGTAGGGGGCATGTTGGCGTTATCTTTGTGATATGCAGACGAGGTTAACTCGGTTGGACCGGGGGAATCAAAGACCGTATTTGAATTTATGGCACTTGAGTTTTGATCATCGGCTGGCAAAGTAGATGAATGCTGGCTAGGATGAGATTGAAGCCGTCTGTTTGGTATCCGCCATGGCTTTACTTTAAGATAACCTTCTTCAAGCTGGGTAGCGAGATTTTCCTCGCATGGTTTGATAGTGGAGCCGTCCTGAAAGAACCAAGTCCCACGGCGCACTTCATATATGGGCCCTTTCCAGTAGGCAGGGCTGAGTTCTCTGCGGTCCACGTCCACATCAAATAGATAATCCTCGTTGACGGGCACCTTGGTTGATGTGCTGCGCCCGCAATCATGGTCTTCGCCATGCCTGGGGTTGGGGTTTTCGCCCCCAAGCTCCAATTCAGAAAACTTTTGGAATGTAGTTTCAATAGCCTCTGAATCTTTATTGGAAAAAGGAACGAATTTTTTCGGGGAAGCTAGTTGTTTCGTTTCATGACTCTCCTTATCGAAGAGCGCCGGTTTCCATTTGGGCGAGTCGACAGCGTAGAACCATCTTACTTTCAGAGGAGGACAGTCTTTCGGGTACCGATGCAAGCTGATTCTGTGTCTATGTGTGACAGTATGGTCTTCGCCCTGGGAACGTTGTAAAACACCTGGATCATTGCCATGTGTAATCGCTTGTTGGGGTGTCTGGCTTCTAGAGACACCCCAGGGAGATATTGACCCCAGGAATGTCCCTCGATAAGTTTCCCCAGACATGGAGCCCTGGAGAGCTCGGATGTTTGAAACGCGAGCCAATTTGGTTAATCAAACGCTTTCAGGTAGGAACCGAGTCGTTCAGAGAAGAGAATACTAAGCTTCAGTCGTATCAGAAAAGAAGTTGAAGATACAGTAAGTACTAAACACTCGGTAGCTTCTGCATGGGAACAAGTTGCAGATCGGAGATTTGAATACGGCTTATGCAGTAATAATACGTAACTAACGTAAGTTACCAAACTTGCTTGGTGGGCCAGCCAACATTCAGCATGTGGAAGCATTGCCCCTCTGAGCCGAGTCCACTGCGTCATTGTCACCCGAGAGATTCAATACATAAGTAACTGGATCGCGAATACATCACATTTGCAACACTGATAATTGGCTAGAAATTCTAAGATCATCGAGTTTTACATATTAGGCTCCCGGGTTAATACCGTCGATGCTGCCTTGGGGACGAAATCCCATCGATACTGTGGGCGTACGTAGTAGTCTGGCTTATTGTTGCCCTTTGCTCAGTCGACCCCACCCCGCTTTTCCACATCGTTCTCCAGGGGGGAATAATTGAGCACTGTCTAGGCCACCTAACCATGAGCATCAATTGATTGAGCATCACTCATATCCACCTTTCAGTCAGAACATACTCGGATCTGTCCCACGGTTTCGAGTCACAATATTTTGCTCTTGAAAGCTTGATTGTTTTGTCACGTTGGTTCTTCATTTCGCCTCGAATTGCCAGCGACTCTTTACAACACCCGCCATTTCTGGCCTGGAATACCAAACCAACTCTTACTGCGAAGAGCGAAACACAAAGATGAACGTGATTAAACTCCAAAAGTTTGTTCATCCCAGTCTTCATTAACTCTCCCGCCTTATTCTTGCTCTAGGTCTAGGGTCCAATATCGTTTGGTGGCATCGATTCTAACTGCTTTTTTCAATTACACAGGAAATTCCCGCAGTTTGAACAAGGGGAGATCTTTGCTCTCCAAGATTCGTTTCGGAAGCTAGATCTCGATGACAGAGGTTCTCTGGATGAGACGACTGTTATAAAGGCCACCCAACAATCCGAGCGCCAGCCCTATGATGTTGTTCGGCAGGCCTTGAAAGAGGTTGAGCTTGATAGCTCTCGCAGAGTGGAACTCGAAGACTATGTTGATGTTAGTGAAACATTCCCTGTTACTACATGTTTTGTAAAGTGACTAATGGGGCAATATAACAGCTTATCTCTAAACTTCGTTCTACTCCAGCAAATAACAAACCTGTTCGTGACCCAAGCTCTCCTGCAGCGGTCCCTGGGGGCGGAGCTGGCGCGTCTCGCCATGTCTCCAAAGGCAGCATCGGGGGAAGAATCCAAGTACAAGGTTCTTCTGCGAACGTAACCCACACCATTAACGAAGACGAAAGAACTGAGTTCACAAGACACATCAATGCTATTCTTGCTGGCGACCCCGATATCGGTGACCTTCTTCCATTTCCCACAGACACCTTCGAGATGTTCGACAAGTGCAAGGATGGTCTTGTTCTGGCAAAACTGATAAACGATAGCGTTCCGGACACTATCGACGAACGTGTTCTGAATAAACCAGGAAAGAAGATCAAGAGCCTGAACGCATTTCATATGACCGAGAATAATAACATAGTGATTAACTCTGCCAAAGGCATTGGTTGCTCGGTCGTGAATATCGGAAGTGGCGATATCATAGAAGTTCGCGAACACCTTATCTTAGGTCTGATATGGCAGATCATCCGTCGGGGTCTGCTCGGCAAGATTGACATCAAACTCCACCCTGAGCTTTATAGGCTCTTGGAGGATGATGAGACGCTAGAGCAATTTCTTCGTTTGCCTCCAGAGCAAATTTTATTGCGCTGGTTCAACTATCATTTGAAAAATGCTAAATGGGATCGAAGGTGAGTGTGCTCAGCCAACTCTAATTTTCCCAAACAACCCGTGGACCATTGAGCAGTGTTCTTTCGGAATCTCCCAGAGCAAACCATTTGCTGATACCTTCGCAGGGTGACTAATTTCTCCTCCGATGTGAAAGATGGTGAAAACTATACCGTTCTTCTTAACCAATTAGCACCCGATACATGCTCGCGGGGTCCCCTTCAAACCAGAGACCTGCTTCAGCGAGCTGAGCAGGTACTGACCAATGCAGATCAAGTAGGATGTCGCAAGTTCCTCACTCCAACCTCTCTAGTTGCTGGAAATCCCAAACTCAATCTCGCTTTTGTGGCCAATTTGTTCAACACGATACCAGGCCTTGACCCAATCACGGAGGAGGACAAACTTGAGGTGGAAGATTTCGACGCAGAGGGAGAACGCGAAGCTAGGGTTTTTACGCTTTGGCTGAACTCGCTGGATGTTCAGCCAGCAGTCAATTCTCTCTTTGATGATCTTCGCGACGGCACCATCCTGCTACAAGCCTATGACAAGGTGATTCCAGGGAGCGTCAATTGGAGACACGTCAACAAGCCTCCGGCATCTGGTAATGAGATGATACGTTTCAAGGCAGTTGAAAACACAAACTATGCTACCGAGCTTGGAAAGCATGTTGGATTTTCCCTAGTTGGCGTCCAAGGTGCCGATATTACTGACGGTCAACGGACCCTTACCCTTGGGTTGGTGTGGCAATTGATGAGAAGGGACATCACAAATACATTGTCGAGCTTGGCACAGCGGATGGGCAAGCGTGAAATTACAGATTCAGAAATGATCCGCTGGGCCAATGATATGTCACGGAAGGGTGGCAAAGCTTCAACCATACGCAGCTTCAAGGATCCGTCTATTGGCTCGGGCATATTCCTCCTTGACGTGCTCAGCGGCATTAAGAGTAGCTACGTGGACTATGACCTCGTCACCTCCGGCCGCACTGATGAAGAAGCTTATGCGAATGCGAAATTGAGTATCAGCATCGCAAGAAAGCTGGGTGCAACAATTTGGCTTGTTCCTGAGGATATCTGCCAAGTTCGCTCTCGGCTTATCACGACCTTCATTGGTGAGTCTTCCTTCAAAACCCTAGAGCTGTATTAGCAGTAGTGACTGACTTTGTCGAAAGGTTCTCTTATGGCTGCATATGAGAAGATGCAATAGATTATGTTTAATCCAAGCTATGCCAACAACGGTCAGTTGCAGGGAACAAGCGTTTTTCCTTATCCGCTACCTTCAGTCTCGTTTCTCTTTTGTGTTTTTAGTAGTGCAGCTCAACCAATAAAACAATATAGCAGCGTTAGTCCATTATACTTCATACTACATGGATAGGCACAAGGGCCAAGTCTCGAGCCTGGCAGGCACCGCTATCAGTGTCTAATTTAGGTCTGATCAAAAAATTTTTATATCTGAAGTCGGTTCAAACGCATATACAGTACATGTACCATGTTTCCATTACTCTACGCGTTATGGCCTTTAGATGACATGGCAGGGAGTATAGGCCCAGTTGATGCAGTGCCGAATGAGCTCAGTGTACACACTAGAAGGTAACCACAAAGGAAGCCAACTGATATTTACTTGCGTCTCCGCCCTCCAAACATAATACCGTGGCACACCCCCTGACGCACTCCCGCATGACAACTTCGTAAATAGTTTCATGGCGTGGCTACATACACATTCTTTATCATGTGATAAAAGAACAAGAAAAAGAAAGAAAAGGGTCTCTCAATCTATGCCAGGTTAAACCTATCAAGTCAGTAAATTGCATATCCGTCACTTGCTCTACCTGTCCATCCAAGTGCTAGTTCGACTAAAAATCTTGCTTCCTTGATAGTTGTCTCTTGATACTAGCGCAACAACAAACTAGATATGACGTATAGAACTAACAGAATTTTGGATACCATTAAACGCCATGGAAAATAGGGTCGCTCCGCGCCGTTTGTGGTGGTTTTGCCGCCAGGGAGGTGGTATTTCTCAAGATGTACATAGAGTGTAAGTCATAGCATCTCCTGCGGAAGATTGAGTTATGAAAGGGGTTCCCATATATCATATACCAGCTGTAGTCGCTCAGGGCGGACCTTCGAGCTCAATTCACGCATTTTGACAAAATCGGCATAGACAACATTCGAAGTGTCATCAGATTCAACAACGGCATGGCTACTGCTACAGTTCATGCGTAATTACGTTGCTCCTGTTGCCTCAACGATGTTGATAAACTGACTCAAGAAGTCTTTTTTTGAGCCTTGCGATCATAATGAGAATATGGAACATTTGAGTAAGCATCCGACCTTCAATTCATATACCTTTACATAAATTTGATGGTTTTATATAATCACTGTTTGGCCTTCCGCTTCTCAGTCTGGCACTCCACCGCGCGTCGAAGTTATTGTTACTACTACTAATTCAGTTCCACTATGATGTTACAATCGGTCTCGAGAGACAATAATGGGAAGTTCGCTCGTATCGACGGTTCGTACGGGACGGGTCAAAGGAATGTTAATCGACTTAATTTGTGATTAAAACGGACGACGGGCCGCCGAAGATCGTGTGGAACGCAATGACGACAAAACTGGCGGAGTAAGGAGATTCGTTCGGCAAAAATTCGAGCTGCTGACCAGAATGAATAAATAAACCCAATCACGAAAAACCAAACCAAACCCCTGAGTTTATGATCCCTATTTTAACTCATTTCACCATTGATAAGGATCATTTTGCCCTGGTTTTGCTCTCCTCCACTTCCCGTTTCGTCGGAAGCAACTGTGACAGTAACGATTAAGACATTGAGAGTATACAACAAACAAGAAAGGGTGATTCGGTGTCTAGGACAAATACCGGTGTACAATTTCTCCTGGCAGTGTTCATGTTCGTTTCAATTTGCTGATCTAACAGCGTGGTATCAGCAATGGGGAAAAAGTCCTTCATCTTTCTCCATTTAGTCGCCTGCTCCTCGGCAGAACACAGGAGAGGCTGGTGCGATGAATGGGTTTTACCGCCCTACTCGGCGGTGTCGAGCTCATCATGGACGGAAGTTAAAGGGTCTAGGGAAGCTATCCCGGTCAGTAACTAGTTTGATCTCCAATACCACGTACCGATCCACTCTCCTTTATCTTCTTGCTCTGGGTGGAAAGGTGGTGATGATGCTAAAAGGCGAAACGGTTCAGGGACTGTGACAACTGTACCTTTTCTATCCTCGCCATTTGGACCATTTTCGCGCTCGTCTTCGCGTCTTTCACGATCATCATCACGGCGATCCCTATCATCTTTGATTTCACGTTCTCTGTCATCAGGGCTGCGAGAGCGATCACGAGAGCGCTCGCGCTCGCGATCACGGCGGTCATAGTCGCGATCACGGCGCTCGTAGTCGCGATCACGGCGCTCGTAGTCGCGATCAGGCCGTTCAAACTCTCGCTCGTACCTATCATCCCGACGAGGCGAGTAGTCACTGCGACCCCGGCGCGGGGATGGGGAACGACCACGGCGAGGAGGGGTACGGTCACGGCGACGGTCACGACCAGAATCGAAACGCCATGAGGCCGATGGAGGAGTTCGGGCCCACTTGAAGATATTGTCAGCTAGCGAAACGAGAATCCTACTTTTCGGGACTTACTTCAATTTTCAGCAAATCATCTCTGCCAATCCGTTTGTTGTGCATTTCGTGATAGGCATCGTCGGCGTCACGGCGGCTTTCATATTCGACGAATGCAAACCTTACACCGATTAGTATGAGAAAAAACGCAGGCTTCGAAACAGGGATAAACACACAGTCTGCTAGAGGGCGTACGCGGGGCCGGGATGTCACAACGAACAAGGCGACCATATCTAGGATGAGGTCAGAATATTTGTAAAAGTTTCAGCCGAATATGAACAGCAAGGGTGATTTTGGCTAATCGGTGCAAAAACAATGCATTCGGGCGATTCCACAGCAAGGTGACTATGGATAAAGGGGAGAGGGGAGGGAGCTAGTGGATAGGATCACATCTCCTAAAGTAGGGGAAAGACGAGTTCCGGCGTCGACATCGCGAGACTCCGACGAGGTAGGGATATTGCGGAAAGGGCAACGATTCGTCTGGTCATTGTAGCGTGTGAGAATCGACGAGCCGAACGTACCGTTCGAATTCGTAGGCTAAGTCGCGAGCTCGAGTGCCGTGCCCGAAGCCGGTAACATAGAGAGTAGTACCAGGGCGCGACATTTTCGTTGGGGGCGTTGAGTGGATCGTGTGGAATATCGGGGTAGCACGGGCAACACTACAGTGATAAGTTGTAGGTTGGATGCCAGATGGTGGGAGCAATCAGGACAGTATCAGTAAATGAGGAAGTTGAAGAATGACCATGAGACTACGGCTGGCCTTAAACACCATAGACGACGTTATTAATATTACCTGAGCGCCAGTTACAGTTAGCGAGATGTACAGCGTCTGTATGGTACTTCAAGGTTTGCATACAATACACATATGATACCATGGTCATCGGTGAAACAACCTCAGCAGGTACCACCAGCACATATAAGCAAACATCTATCCGTACTTCGTACTACTCCGTACCTTGGTACTTACTTGCCTACTGTCAGTACATTGTAATATCGCCTGCTTCCTTTGATTTACTCCGCTGAGAGCATAAATTTGTTCACTTTTGAGAGCTAGGAGATAGCCGGTAATAAATTATACAGCCTAGCAGTGCATAAAGCAGCCTGATCATTTCAGGCCATCCGAAACCCTCGTAGTATCTTTGAGAGGCCTTCGGGAGTTTATTACTTGGGCAGTACGAAGTAACAAAGCCTTGACACGGACAACGAATCTGTTCCTCAAAATAGGCGTATAATTGAATTGTACGGAGTATTGGTAGGGCAGTAATTACAGGGGTATGTGGCTCGGACCACCAAACCTTGAGACCACTTGACTGGTGGAAGCTGTTATTAGGGAGTAGGGAGTTAGTCAATGAACAAGTTGAACTAGTTAACTGTTCCACGGAGTGTGCCTTGGATGGTGATGGTAAACAAGACAGCTTCACTGTTTCTGATCACCACCCACTCTTAACTTCTTTTGCTATTACCTAGACTGACAAATCCTCCTAATCTCAGGTGAGTGTTTCTCTCCTTTTTATCGTACTCTAGTACTAATCATGATCAAATTACTGCTAGAACTACAGAAGATTGATACCTACAGTGAATCAACACTTGAAAGCAGCACAACTAAGCGACATAATCTTGACTGTCACGCTATCGGCTCTTTCCAACAGGCTTCCTCCTAAGGATATCCACACGGCTGTGTCCTCTCAACATGCTGCTTTGATTGGGATTAAGTCGCTCTCATGGTTCTACAGCAACAACTGAACAAACCGGGAACCATATTAGTATCCTGTTAGGTCTCATTCGTTGAATGCTCGAAGCTCGACTAGGACGACGAGAGGAACACAATCGGAATTGCCTACAGATTCGTGCGATCCATGTAACGGACGTTCGTCAATTCTCAAGGATAGCTTAAGGCACCTATAGCATTCGGATGCTGGGTTCTCAGCCGCAAAATGAGCCTAGATCGCCAAAACGGAGCTCAACGCGATGAAACGAAGGGCGTCAGGGAAAAGTCTATGAGCCATCTGCCTCCATTGCCGCCTTCGTCTACGCCCGTCGAGGTACGGCTAATCCCATTTGCTCCTCAATTTTCATTACTTATTGTCCCAGGATAAATTTACTACCAGCACGCCTAATTTCCTTCGAGAAATCAAGGGAAGGGTCTCTGAGCCGGTAGCGGCAGCCTTTGTTGGCGGTGGCGTGGCCGGTGCAGTCTCCAGAACAATTGTCTCGCCTCTTGAGCGCCTAAAGATTCTTCTTCAGATACAAAGCGTTGGCAGGGAAGAGTATAGGTTATCTATATGGAAAGCTCTTGTCAAAATAGGAAAGGAAGAAGGCTGGAGAGGTTTTATGCGAGGCAATGGCACAAATTGCATACGCATTGTTCCCTACTCTGCGGTACAGTTTGGGAGCTATAACTTCTATAAGAAAGTGAGTTGGACTATCAATCTCATACAAATCCCACAGGGCTCTCTCTCTTCCCACCTCTCAATCATTTGCTACGCTTAGTCTTTAACAAAACTTTGTTTCAAGTTTGCGGAACCTTCACCAAATGCGGATTTATCACCGGTGCGCCGCCTCATTTGTGGAGGTGCTGCCGGTATTACGTCTGTCGTAATAACTTACCCTCTGGATATCGTCCGGACACGGCTTTCAATTCAGTCAGCTTCTTTTGCTGTCCTCAGTCAGAGCGGTCCCGACAAAAAGCTACCAGGGATGTTTCGTACCATGGTTCTCATATACAAAAATGAGGGTGGTATCATAGGTCTCTATCGGGGTATCGTCCCCACAGTTGCCGGTGTTGCTCCATATGTGAGTCTGACAAACCCAACATGCTGATTATCACTGACTGTTGTTCAGGTTGGTCTTAATTTCATGACATATGAATCGGTTCGCACATATTTAACGCCAGAAGGGGATAAGACGCCAGATTCCCTACGTAAGCTTTTGGCTGGGGCAATTTCTGGCGCAGTTGCCCAGACGTGCACATATCCTTTGTAAGTTCTTTTCCTTTTCATTTGACTCGTAAGAGTGGTTAGGATGAAACCTCCTCTGCTTTCCCCAACTATCAGTGGGACTCATTGGCTTATCCGTTTATCTTAGTGATGTTCTGCGTCGACGCTTTCAAATCAACACAATGACTGGGATGGGTTATCAATACTCTTCAATTTGGGATGCTGTGAAAGTCATTGTGGCTAATGAAGGATTACGTGGTCTTTTCAAGGGGATAGTCCCGAATCTCCTCAAAGTGGCGCCCAGTATGGCTAGCAGTTGGCTCAGCTTTGAGCTAGTAAGAGATTACCTCGTTGAATTAGGCGACAAGTGAACTCTCACGAATCCACCTCGTGTCCTATAACAATATATAGATCAGCTGTCTCTTTAGCCATCATGTCCTTACGTCCAATCAGTGCGATAGAAATCTACCTTCTAACACAAGATAAAGGGCCCATAAATATGGGATAACTCATCTTGTAATCAATTTGTAAATTTGCATTATCCAAGGTAGCCAATGCACGTACTCTCTCATCAATTCTAACTTCCGGCTCAGATTCTTTCTTAGAATTCTCGTTCCTTTTTTCCACAACCATATTCATGTATCACGACTTCCCCTATGTCCCAGACTTGATCAGTACTCTGCACGGGAGTATTCAGTCAATCTTTATAACTAGACTAAGAGGGCCGGGCGTACATTGACGGTAGTGTTTCTCAATAACCGTTACTGGCTAATCTAATTGATTGGCTGTTTTATGAATTCAAGCGATCTAGCTCAATGCGTTGTGTAAACAGGGTTAAAAGAGAATTTGTATAAAATATGTTTGAGAATGTAATTCAAGTATGTTCATTTGATATCGAATTAAGCTTGAAGCTGCAGGGCCAAGTCTACATGTGCATAGACAGGATGACCAGGTACCTGGACGAACTTAAGTCAATTTGGTGATGCATGTTGTAAAGACGTGACGGATCTGGGTCCACCTATGGAATTCTACTCCAAGGGGAGTACTGAAACTGATGGCGGGCCGACGATGGGACGCTTACCTTGATAGTCCAAAAGACAACAATACTTACCAAGTAGTTTAAGATGATTAGAAGAAGAAAAGCAACATGGCAAGTGTCATTTTCTTTGGGCAACCCCAGTTGACATTTACATGGCTGCCATGACTCCATAAGAAACCCCTGGTCTAGGCCCTTGCTTAATTCTTTCTTAGAGTTTTCAAGAATGCTACAGCCACTTCGGGTCTAGCGTATTCTTAGAGAACCATTATTTGTACGTTTTTTGGTTTATGCACGTTGTAAAGATGTGACGGATCTGGACCCGCCTATGGAATTCTACTCCAAGGAGTGAGCCTCTGGATGTGTTTTACAAGAAAGTATCAGAAAGTATCAGAGGAAGCCACGGCCGACACATACATCTTTGAGTCGCGTTGAGAACAGTAACTCATTCCGATTCCCTGTTGTATGGGATCTGCTGTTGACTTGATTGATAATGGATAACCAAAGGACGCCGTCTGTCTACAAATTCTGAAAATTTATTGATTAAAATAACAGTTTCTAGCACTCGCGAATACTTTGGTAAGTTGACTAGAGATATGTATTTGGACCTCGATCCAAATGATGAACTCAGCCATAGTTCGCTACTGATGATGGCAAGGTATGGTATAATAGTACCCATGCACGGCCGGCGAATTGGAATAAGCAGTGCCAGCAGAAAGCAGACGGGGGGACAATAGGGACAGGGTAATCGTCTGTTCATGAGTGATAACACCACCATATGAGCCGTCGTCGGAGATACCGACATCTCCAGATCAACAGGTAGAAGTACCCAGCGTATTCGACACCTTGCTAATTCCTTGCAAATATGTTGGTGAGTGCCAGCTTTTACTTAGGTAATGTAGTAGGGACTGAACTTTGAGATATTACGAGGTTGGAAAAGATTACAAACTCATGTCTTTGCTTTACAGAGTTACTAAACTAACAAGTTACCTGATTGCTGACTACGCTGATTCGGGATTTTTGGGTGATTAGTAAGGTAGGGCACAACCCGCACACACCGTCCGGTTGTAAAATCGTAGATCGAAAACCTCACCAGCTTGACTTCGCATACGGGTGCGACAGCTAGCTAACCTCCAGGTATCCCCATCACCAGCAGCCATGGGTATGTTTCACACCCTTTTGAAGTTGGTTTTGAATGATAAGACTTGTTTATTTCATGCATATCTCTTTACATGCAATTTTCGAGTAATTCAGGTGACATTCTTTCTAATCTTAAAATATAGGTATCGACTTGGACCGCCACCATGTGCGCAGCAGCCACCGCAAGGCGCCGAAGAGCGAGAACGTTTACCTTCAAGTTCTCGTGAAGCTGTACCGCTTCCTCTCCCGTACGACTGGACCTGCCTATTCAACTGCAACACGCGGACTGCTCGAGACTAACGAGATGTTTACTTCATAGGCCGCACGGATTCGAACTTCAACAAGGTTGTGTTGCGTCGACTCTTTATGTCGAGAATCAACCGCCCGCCTGTTTCGCTCTCGCGTCTTGCGTCTAACGTGACCGAATCCCACAAGGGCAAGACTGTCGTCGTCATCGGCAGCGTCACGGATGACAACCGCCTTCTTAACGTCCCGAAGCTGTCCGTTGCTGCTCTGCGCTTCACCGCTACTGCCAGAGCCAGAATCGAGAAGGCTGGAGGTGAGACCATGACTTTGGACCAGCTGGCTCTCCGTGCGCCTACTGGAGCCAACACGCTTCTCCTTCGTGGCCCGAAGAACTCCCGCGAGGCTGTTAAGCACTTCGGCTTCGGCCCCCATAGCCACAAGGTATGTCTACTTTTTATAGGGCTGTTGAAAGTGGTGTCCGGAGGTCTAATGCTAACGTGTGGCAGAAACCCTATGTGAGAAGCAAGGGTCGGAAGTTCGAGAGAGCCCGCGGCCGGAGAAGGTCTCGCGGTTTCAAGGTCTAAGGGATTGCTCTCTCTCATTGTGGATCTTGATCGCAAAATCGGCGACGGTCAACTGGAATATCGGACAGGGTTATACCTGTACTTTGTTGACTGGCTCATTTCTTGGCTAGCTTCGGAATTTCTAGCCGACGTGGCAACAAAAGCAAATGTCGTGGGTTGATTAGAAATTCACGTAGATGTGAAATCGAGGTGGAAATGAAATGAATATGTTTTCTAAATGAGGCGTTGACAAATCGCAAACTAACTGATGTTATGTACCGGCAAACTTTCATGTTTCCACCTCTTACCCCCAGCACCTTCATGGTAATCACCCGCGGTGTGGCCTTCCCCCCTAAGCTTATACTTGTAGATGGTCAAACCATCCAGTCCAACCGGGCCTCTCGTGTGTATCTTGTTCGTACTGATCCCAACCTCAGTACCAAAACCATACCTCATCCCGTCTGCGAATCTTGTCGAAGCATTCCAGAAGACACCCGCACTATCAATGCTGTTCATGAACATGTCTGCTGCCTGCTTTGACGCAGTCAAGATGACGTCGGTGTGTCCAGACGAATGTGAATTTATATGATCAACTGCCTTTTCAATAGCAGCGCTGGGCTGCGATGTCGAGGCAATTGTTTTGACAGCCAAGATGAGGTCCAAAAACTCGGTATCATAGTCGGCATCGGTAGCATCCAGCAGCAAGCCATCCGGTATAGTTGGCAATTTCTCTGATAGCGCCGCTTTTGCAGGTGCGTCACAGCGGAGACACACCCGTTTCGTGAATAGTGCTTCGGCGATCTTGGGGAAAATAGTCTCAAGGCAATCCTGATGCACGAGCAATGTTTCAAGGGAATTGCAAGCGGCCGGGTAATCGGTTTTGGAGTCCACGACTACCTTAATGGCAATGTCTGCGTCTGCATCAGAGTGAAGGTATGCGGAACAAATCCCATCGGCATGACCAAGTACAGGGATTTTCGTATTATCCTTGACGTAACGGACGAGATCGTTCGAACCTCGAGGGATGACGAGGTCGATTAGTCTGTCCTGGGCAAGTAATGAGGCAACGACATCTCTTGTTACAACTAGTTGAACTGATGACTCAGGAACCTTGGTATTTGAAATGGCCTCAGAGATAACTTTCGAGATAGTAACGAAGGTTTGCGTCGACTCTTTCCCACCTTTTTACGGGTCAGCAAACAATGAGCAATTCGCGGGAAAACATAGGGCATATTATCATGTTTTTACCTTTGAGGATTGCAGAATTCCCTGATTTAATTGCCAACGCCGCTATATTTGCAATGACCTCTGGGCGAGCTTCAAAAATAATGAGCAAGACACCAATTGGGCAGCTCACTCTTTCTAGAACAAGTCCGTCGTCTACAAGCGTCCGTAGGGTGACATCTCCGACTTTGACGCCGTCAGTAAAAGTTAACAAAAACCGGTCTTCAGACACTCACTCGGATCCTTTAGATCCCGCACACTCAATATACCCTGCAACATGTCATCATACTTTCCCGGCCTCGATAAGTCGAGTCGCTTTAGGACACTGTGGCTCAGGTTACCGCTTTCTGCAGCACACGTCGCGATCTCCACATCCCTAGAATTTGCCTCCAAGATGGAACTCTTGTTCTTTGACAAGGCATTGTGAAGTGATGTCAATGCCTCATTGCGGTCTATTTCGGACAGGACGGCTAGACGACGAGAGGCTAGAGAGCCAGCCTTAGCGATGTCATGGGCAGATGATTCCGTAAGAGACATTGGTAAAGTCTTGAGGATTCGTAAACCTGACCGGTAAATTGTCAATAGAAATGAGTGTGTGTCAATAAGTAAAATGGATTGTTATATCGGTGCGAGTTCAGCGAAAAATGACGGCATTCGGAATTGCTCCTGCTTTCTCGGTACTGACTTTGCTCTTCACCAACTTATGCTTGTATGACTAATCAGAAGTCACAAAGAAGACCGCTGCCAAGGAGTTTTGTGAACTGAGTGAAGTAATACCCGCCCTTAATTAAAGCCCCTAGAGCATGCCTGGTATCAAGCCCATGCTTCAGATTAAACACCGGGCTTCCATGGAAGGGTCCAGTTCTCATGTCAGTTTAAGTAACGTATAAGCGTGGGTCGCTTTGTTTATTCTTGTAAAATACACGTTACCTGTTATTGTCACATACAAAGTAGGACGAATCGGGGGCATGTTACGATAAAAGCGGTGGCCTACATAAACTCATACCTATGCATGATAGCCCAGAACCCCCCGCCAATACTTGAAATGACGCAGACTTTCCAGCCTCAGTACAACCAACTAATTGGCCATTGGCAGCATTATCAAACGGACCGTTCCATGCTACAGTGCTTCAATTTCTTCTATCTCTGCAAGTCTTCATCGATACGTTCGATACATCCAAGATACACATTTGATCGTGCCATATGTCTATGACCATGGCAGAGATCCTTACCCGCCTGACATCTCTGCCTCCCCGTTCACAATCTCCACACGGTGTGCATAACGAGAAATATGATAGCCAAATCCGTGACCTCATTTCCTACCTTAAGCAACCAGGCAAGCCTTCTGACATTGCGAATGCTAGTCAGTATCTTTTAGATGTAAGCAAATTCCCCTGACCCATTTGTCCATATCTCGTGTTGTCCATAGCTCTCATGTATCATACATTCCAAAGCAGTAGCGGCTAATGTTGTTCATGTGCAGAATCTTGACCCATCAGAGCATTCCCTGTCATATCTCTATGTGCTCAACTATCGCATACAATCCATCCAGAACAATACCAAAAACATCTTACCAGATGATGTACTTCCGGGAGGCAATTCATGGGGATGGGCCGTTCTTTTCTTACAACAATTTGACCCTATACAAATGAGATATGCCGGTCAGGAATGGCGGAACATTGTTCACCTTGTATCCCAAGCTGCCCTGGCTGTTTCAAAGGTAGGGTGGCGTGGACCTGCTTCTAGTGTAGTGGTGTTGTTACTGACTTGTATAGCCCCTACTAGCAGTTCAAATCATGAAAGATTCTATACTCAAAATAGATCCTCGCTCGCGGGTTTTCACTTCTATACACCTTGTCTTTGTTAGGCTTTGTTTACTATCAAATTCATACGGTCATGCGTTACCAGTTCTGGATAGACAAATCTATCTATTCCCTACAACCACGGGTCAAGCATATCAAAGGCACCATCGTCATTTGCCTTGTGCAGTCCATGAACCTAGCGATGCATTGATCGATGAGAATGCAGATTTCTCTTCGAAGCTGACATACAGAGATTGTCTCCAATACCTTCTATATGGGTCGATGGTTTATATGGCACTGAAGCAGTGGTCCAAGGCCCAACACTGTTTAAGTATGGTGATTGCTTCTCCTGTTACAAATTCAGTCAGCAAAATCATGGTGGAAGCATACAAGAAATGGATTCTAGTTAGCCTCCTCGGCCATGGAAGGGTAAAATCCGCCAAGCTGTCACTTAATAGATGCCGGAGCAGCTAACGTGTTGATAAATCAGCTAACGCCGGAGCCTGGGATCATTGCGTCCCATGTCACGAGAATCTACCAGTCCTTAACCAAACCGTATGCATCCGTTGCTGAAGCATTCGAGCGGGGTGACTACCGTGGACTCATTGCTGAGATTGAGATCGCCCAATCCGTGTGGTGCATGGTGAGTGAAAACATGAAGTGGTCCCTATTTCTAGGATCTCGGAATTGACTGAATGCAGGATAATAACCTGGGCCTTGTCTCTCAGGTTATACGAGCTTTCCCTAAATTCATGGTTACAAAGTTAGGGAAAACTTTTTGTGCTCTCACAATGCAGGATGTAGCACACCGTGTATCAGGCTGTTTACCATCCTCAGGAATTGAACAGTTTGTGGCTTGCACAATCATGTCTAACATGTTAGATGCTGTCTTGTTACACCCACGAAATAATGACGATCATTCGATGCTTCGGCTTGCTCGTGGAGCAAAGTCCCGCTTGCCTCAGGAACGCCGGGTGCAATGTCAACTTATATTAGCGGACCAGTCGTTTCAAGTACTCGCGGACACCGTCAACCAAAGCAACGTCGAACTGGATCTCGGCAATGACCATTTCCAGTTTTTGCAAAAGACTCAGAGATGGGTGGACCATTCTGGAAAGATTGGCAGGAGTTTCCCTGCAGGCAATGCCAATGCTGCTGATGCCGATGAGGACATCATGAGTGATCTTCATTGAAGCCAAGTAACATTGGCCCAGGCTCTTTCTCATTTTCATCCTGTGGTATTAGATAACATTGAGTCGATGCATTTCCTGAATATTGATGACAGGATTCCAATGACCAGGCCATGGACTTTCCCTATCTCTCTCCTTGTAGTCATTATTAACAATACTTGTGATCTCGAATATCTTATAGGAGGTTGAAGGGTTGTATGATGTATACAACTTATCTCTGCTCTAAAGTATGTCTATTTATACAAACAGGCTTCCTTCAATCCTTAATATTTCAAAGACTCAGGACAAGCGAAATAATTTTTGATTAAATTGGGGAAATCATATTCTAATTGGACGTTTCAATCCATATCTGCGCTATTAATTACATTTTGAAATTTTGATAATACCTTGTGCTTTCAAGAGGTGTTTCCCACATGCCCTACAGCATGCTAATTTTCTTTGCAAAATATGTCGCTAGTAGTAATAGTAGTCCTGCCACATCAGCAATATACTGGGGACAGACAGAATACTACTTTACTTAGAGAAGTTCATAATCTATATAGGAGAACAACCGAATAATCACTATAATAATAGCTCAAGAAATATAAATATGTTAAATAAAGGAAACAAAGAGAACTTAATCTCATATCTTGGTAGTAGTAGTAGTAGAGTGGATTAACCTGACTGTTGTACCTTAACTATAATCTGACCATTAACCACCAGTCAGGTTAAGATATAGACTTTTGATTAACTATCATGGCCAGGCCAGATTGGAGCTAAAGGTCTAATCTACCTACTATTAACTACCAGCTAGAAAGACTAGATTATAATAGATAAATTAATAATCACTAGTCAATTAACGTATTTCCCAACCGAGTCGCCCACCCTGACTGAGCCGCCCACCCTGTATTGCATTTAAAATGACTATTTTGCAAGCAGTGGTGTGCTGATTAATATGGGGATTGGGATAGATATTGTTTAGATAGCTAATCCCCTACTTATTAATAGATATCTTTATGAGATAGAAGAAACACAAGTAAAAGAATAAGTATATTAGTATTTAAAATAAATTACTTATTTCTCTTGAATAGTGATTCTCCTGATTATTATATATAATAAAACTTCTTTAATTAGATATTAGCTATATATCTATTTATAAGTTAACTCTTATCTACTTTTATTAAGCTAAATTATTAATCTTTATTTTTAATTATAATAATTATCTCTCTT